>NW_026906285.1:0-90000 GCF_033807715.1 Cololabis saira | reverse complement strand
TCAAACAAAGTTAATTTTCTCCTAATCTGTCGGTCTGAAAATTTCCATTTTGGTGTCAGAATGTTCAGAAGGTTTGTGGCTTTTGAAAAATTGGTCCCATATTTACTTTGGTTACTATGGGACGATGGAATTGGTAATAATCTGTGCTCACGTTCACTTTTCCCATAGGACTCAATAGACTCAGGACCTACTTCCGGTCTCCTAAAGGGGCGTGGCAGTCACGTGACACAGATACAGGAAACACAACCGTAGTGGGCTGTCTCGGTTTATAGAACGTCTCTGGTCTGGCCATTAACAGACAATAGTTAATCTGGAAAGTGTTAGTGTTAAAAGTGTTGGTGTTAGTGTTAAAAATGCCTAAGCTTTGTGTGGCAATAGGCTGTAATAACAAACAGTTGTCAGTCTTTTCCTTTCCAAAGGATGCAGACAGGTAAGTAATACATTATCTATTAATATTAGCTGCTGTCATATCGCACACCAGCAGCAAAGACCTGAATGAGCCAGCTGGTGTCGTTTTCCAATGCCCTTCTAGCTAGTTAATGCTGACCACTTAAATACATGACGTTATTGTGAGTATTATTTATTTTAGCGTTTATTTTTCCAGAAAGTACCATTGAGATTGAAAATATATTTTCCAGACCTGGCCAAAATGACAGCAGATGTTCAACAGAAATATATAGCTTATAATTAAAAAGGTCCTAAATCATAATCTGGATCAGAAACAGGAGCACACATCTGGCATGGGACTGAACAATAACTCTGAACTGATTTTAAGTAACAAAATGATCAAGCTTGAACTTTGACTGAATACTGTTCCAGGACCAGGCTGCAAAGTAATCAGATGGGCAGAAATAGCTCTGATACTGGGGACATTAAGAAGAAAGCAGGACTATGATCTTTAGCTATAGCTATATATTGCTGGATATTTGGAGGGGTCAAGTAGTGGGGTAGCTTATGAGGTGTCTTAAGCATTTTGTCAATAAAAGCAAACTTATTTCAAACATTTAAAGCATTTATTTTCTTTAATGATGAAAAATACAAATGCATACATGTGATGAGCAAAGTAAGACCAGAGACATTTGGAAAGTGTTGAATAGAATGATTCATAACCATACTGAATATCAGAGGTGGAAAAAGTACAAAAATATTGTACTTAAGTAAAAGTACAAATTTTCTGCTTGAAAATTACTTAAGTAAAAGTAAAAAGTACCCATTAAGAAAATTACTTAAGTAAAAGTATAAAAGTACCTCAACTTAAATATAATAAAGTACCAAAAGTACATGGTGTAAAATGTACTTACCGTAAGTACAAAAGTAAAAAGTACAAAGTACAAAGTACAAAGTACAAAATTCAAAGTACAAAATTATTTTCAAAAGGATTGCAAAGAAATGAAGAATCCAAGAATTTGCTTACAACTCTAAATAATGGTGATATTATTCTGACCCCTTTAGCGTTTATTACCCCATTTTAATTTCTCCCTTTGCTCATCACTGCTGCTGTACCCCATTGGCCCCGCTGACAGGTCTACCCCCAGCCTGTAGTATGCAGTGACAACATTAAGCAACCCCAGCTGATAAAGGATGAGACTTTTGAACTTTTAAATGCCAAAACCACCTTAGAAGGGGTGGAATCAAAGAATGGTGCGCATGGACACCGTTATATAATACATCCATGATGGACACGCGTCGGCTGCCGCTCAAGGTTGATTTATGGTTCCGCGTTACACCAACGCCGGTACCCTACGGCGAGGCTCTGCGTCGATTTAACGCAGAACCATAATTCAGGCTTCAGTCCTCATCGGTACTCGACGCGACGGCGGTTCCTCCGGCCTTCCGGCCCGCCTCTGCGCCGCAACTCTCCCGGGAGCTGCGGCTCCTTCTCGCACACCCTACGCCGTAGGCTACGGCGTAGGTGCGCGTCGCCGCGTACCCTACGCCGTCGCTCTGCGCCGGTGTAACGCGGAACCATAAATCAGCCCCCGCTGTGCTGTTCTTTAATTTGTAGCGAGTAACGACGTGTCCAATTTTAAATATAGCGGATTAAAAGTACGATTTTTTTCCTTGAAAATGTAACGAAGTAAAAGTAAAAGTACAGAAAAATGAAAGTATCAATAAAAGTACAAATTCTCAAAAATCTTACTTAAGTACAATAACGAATTACTTGTACTTCGTTACTTTACACCACTGCTGAATATAACAAAACTTTTCCTTACTAAACCATCTTATTTAACTACTCGGGAGAAAGAGATGGCTTGTGAACATCAGAAGAGAAGACCTGTCCATCCACCTCTGTCATGATGCCCTCAGAAAAGGGGGTTATGGCGTTTGTGAGGCCCACTTTGACCGTAGCATGATTGTCGAAATGGTACAGCCATACATACAGTCTTTCAATTTACTAATTTTCCACAATTCACATCCACAATTTGGTTTGTAATTACAGTATAATTTAGAAGTGTCTAAGTGTAGAATATTTTGGGTCCAATATGGCATTATATGCAGTTTCCAATTACAGCATAATTTAGTTGTATCGTGTCCAATTAGAGTATAACTGTGTTTGTTTACTGTCTATTAAAGAACATTACATTGGGGGTTCCGGTGATGACGTCATACTGAGAGGGTTGAGGTTGCATCGCTCCCGACGCAAATCCCCTTAAAAGTTATATTTTACATTTATATAGTTCAACCAAACTGGCTGTGCTTGCTGCTGAATAACCACAGACGATGTCGAGACCAGATGGGACCGCAGAAGCGGCCGATAAACAACAGAAACAACAACGGCCCGCTCGAAAACAGACTGCGGCTAAACCAGCTACGAGTGAGCTAACGGAGGCTAATGCTAGCGGACCTGTTGATGTGTCGGTTCTGGCGAGCGAGATCACAAAGAAGGTTGCAGTTATGATGGATGATAAACTGTCTGCCCTCTCCAGTAAGTTCGACCTGTTTGTGGCAAAGTATGAGCAAGATGCTAAGCGTTTGACAGAAGCTGAAACTCGTATTTCTACTGTTGAAGACACTGTCAGTGATTTAGCAATGAGGCTACACGATGCTGAATTCAACGTGACTACCCTCGTAAACCGAATGAATATGCAAGAAGCAAGATCACGCAGAGATAACCTGCGTGTTTTTGGAATTAAAGAGGGCCGTGAAGGGACTGACGCCCTGTCCTTCTTTGAATCATGGCTGCCTGAAGTCCTCAACATACAAGCTAAAAACAACAAGATACGTCTGGACAGATGTCACAGAGGACTGGGACGTCCAAGACCAGGCTTCCCCCGTGTTGTGGTCATGAAGCTGCACAACCCAGCTGATAAGATGAGGATCCTGAAGGCTTACAACGCGAAGCAAGGGCTCGAATATGAGGGGGCCAAGATCACCATTCGTCAGGACATCCCACTGGATATACTGCTACGAAGAAGAGAGTTTAATACAGCCTGCCAGCATCTCATCAGGAAGAAAATCAAGTTCAGGATGCGATTCCCTTCCACCCTGTGCTTCACATACAACAACCAGAACCATGCCTGTGATACTGCTGAAGAGGCCAGGGAGGTTCTGGAATCGCGCGAAGCTGAAGCATCGGGGGCCAGGCGAGATGGACAGGAACGTGATGAGGACGAAGATGAGATTGGACAGGAGGGCCACGATGACGGATAAAGTAATGATGGACAGGGAGCGTGAACTTGGTTAAAGCAAACTATGAAGCTCGTAGCAGGTTGGGTATTTGACAGATTAGTTTAGGCCTGTTTTATATATATATATATATTTTTTCCTTAGCACCAGTGCAGGACACAAACAGACCTTTGTTTTAATTTTTTAATTTTTCTTATTTCTGTTTTTGTTCAACGGCATAGACTGTCAATCTATTTTTATTTTATTTTTATTTTTGCAATTGGAACTATTCTGGGATGTTTTCTAGGTAGGAGAGGGGTCTGGTCTGTAGTCTGGTTATTTTGTTTATATTATAGATGGCAGGTCAGTTTTGGTTGTTCTTTTTCACCCCAGCAGCAGTTTAGGACAGCAGACAGGTTTTACTTTCTTATTTACTTTAATTTAATTTAATTTTTTGTTTTTACCATGACACAGGCTGTGACAAACCAGTTGTACTTGATTTGTTTTGAAGTTATTATAGATAATACAGTCAGTGTTTACCTTGAAGAAATGTTTTATTTAGGATCTGTCTGTCTCATGTTAATATTTAGTTATTCAATTCAATTCAATTTTATTTATATAGCGTCTAATACAACAGAGTTGTCTCTAGACGCTTTACAGAGACCCATACCCAGAACATGACCCCCGAGCAGTTATTACATAAACAATGGCAGGTAAAAACTCCCCTAGTGGGAGAAAAACCTTAAGCCAAACAGTGGCAAGGAAAAACTCCCCTTTAGGAGGGAAGAAACCTTGAGCAGGACCAGGCTCATCAGGGGGGACCCTCCTGCCGAGGGCCAGACTGGTGGGTCAGGGACGGCAACAGTACAGCAGGCAGGTGGAAGCAGCAACGGGATGACCGGGGGTGGGGACCGCAGGCCAGCACACAGCTCCCGAAGCTCCGGCCCAATCAGCAAGTCCCAGGTTGGGGTGCAGGGTCAGGAAAAGACTTGTGCTCCGTAATGCAAGCTACAAGCCACCCATGGCCACCTGCAGGACAAAAGAGAGAAAAGGGAGGAGAAGGGGGGGGCAGCAACGGGATGACCAGGGGTGGGGACCGCAGGCCAGCACGCAGCTCCCGAAGCTCCGGCCCAATCAGCAAGTCCCAGGTTGGGGTGCAGGGTCGGGGAAAGACTTGTGCTCCGTAATGCAAGCTACAAGCCACCCACGACCACCTGCAGGTTCCGGTGTCCGGCAAAGGATGCTGCAACATGGACAAAAGAGAGAAAAGGGAGGAGAAGGGGGGGGCCAGCACAAGAAACCACAGGAGCGACTCTGACACACTAAAGTTTACACTACCTAGAGATTTACCAACACCAGCTAGAGGTTTACTAAACACTAACTATAGGCTTTACTAAACAGAAATGTTTTAAGTTTAGTTTTAAAGGTGGAGGTGGTGTCAGCCCCCTTAACCCAGATTGGAAGTTGGTTCCATAGTAGTGGCGCCTGATAGCAGAACGCCCGCCCTCCAAATCTACATTTAGATACTCTAGGAACTACAAGTAAACCTGCACTCTGAGAACGGAGAGCTCTGACAGGAACATAAGGCACTATCAGGTCTTGCAAATAATGCGGAGCTAAGCTGTTTTGGGCTTTATACGCAAGTAATACAATTTTAAATTGGATTCTGAATTTTACGGGTAACCAATGGAGCGACGCTAACACTGGAGAGACGTGGTCTCTCCTGCTAATTCCTGTCAGTACTCGTGCTGCTGCATTTGGAGTTATTATTGAGGTGTGTGCGTGTGCGCGCACACGGCACGATATGTGTGCGTGCGCATGTACATATGTTATTATTACTATTATTTTGTTTATATTTTTGAGCAATGCTGGAGGTGCGGATGTGGGGGATTGTTTTAGGGGGCGGGGGGGTTAGATTTTCTCAGCAGG
This sequence comes from Cololabis saira, assembly GCF_033807715.1. Classification (NCBI taxonomy): domain Eukaryota; kingdom Metazoa; phylum Chordata; class Actinopteri; order Beloniformes; family Belonidae; genus Cololabis; species Cololabis saira. Next base: position 84,465 of record NW_026906285.1, on the reverse strand, counting down.
GGGGGTTTGATCACTCTGATGGGCTCTGGCTCTCAGTATCACAGGAACCTGTTGGTTGTTGCATCCATTATGGATGCAGTTTTTGCGTTACTGTTCTGCGAGATTAGACTCGCAGCCTTTTGCGTTTTTGTGATTGCTTTTTTTTATTTTTTCTTAAATCTGATTAAGGGCAGTTTTGAAACAATTTTGCAGAGTTACACATCTTGTTATTTTTCTTTTTTGTGTGGTTGGTATTGCGCACACTGGGCACGTGTTAGTGTTATCTTATTACTTTTTCTGCATGAGCATGACTAAGTATATTTCACTTAACGTAAAGGGGGCGAACCATGTCATAAAGCGTAAAAAACTCCTATCTTGGTTGAAGACAGAGAGAGTTAATATAGCTCTTTTACAGGAAACACATCTGGACGATAAGGAGCATGAAAAACTTAGGAGAGAATGGGTCGGCCAAGTTTACTATTCCTCTTTTTCGACAAGCAAAAGAGGTGTCGCCATTCTTATAAATAAGAATACACCATTTACTTTAGATAGTTGTATTAAAGACAAAAATGGACGCTATGTTGTTATATCTGGTGTTTTATATGGGGAACGCATTATGATTGGCTGCGTATATGCTCCGAATACATATGACAGTCAATTTTACTCTTCTTTGCTGGCTGACGTTTCCTCTCTTTCTTCTTCATACACAATACTGGCTGGTGATTGGAATTCTACGGCTAATCCTGAGGTTGACCATTCTCCACCGTCCAGGTCCAAACCTTCTAAAATGTCAAGAGCCATGAGGGAAGTATGCTCTGATTTAGATCTATTTGACACTTGGAGAGTCCTACATCCCTCGGAGAGGGACTACACATTTTTTTCCAATCCACATCAGATTTTCACTAGAATAGACTATATCTTTACCTCTAGGCAGGTTCTTGATAGAGTAGAAAAATGCAATATAGGCAGTAGGTTATTATCAGATCACGCCGATGTCTCCCTGGTGGTCGCACCACCATTTTGTCAACCCACCACCCGCCGCTGGCGTTTGAACCCTTCTATTTTGAACAGCACCGCATTTGTGGATTATATGGAGGACCAAATTGAACAATTCTTAGTGATTAATGATAATGATGAAACCAATCCATCAATACTATGGGAGACCCTTAAGGCCTATGTTAGGGGTGCGGCCATATCGTATTGCTCAGCAAGGAAAAAAGAGGCTTTAAAAAAACAGATTGACTTAGAAAAACAATTAGCGGATTTAGAAAAACAATTGAAGGACAATCCGACCAAGACCTTGCTTAATAGAACGGATGCCTCACGTTCAGCTCTTAACCAACTGCTAACACAGAAAGCGGAGGCCAGCATTTTCTATGCGAGACACAGGCTGTTTGAAATGGGGGACAAACCGGGTCGGCTGCTTGCACGTTTGGCAGCGGGTAGGCAGAATTATACCTCAATAGCCTCACTTAAGGATGATTCTGGAAAGAGCCATCATGAGACGCAAGCTCTTACTGAAATAATGGGGAACTTTTATAAAAAGCTATATGCTCCTGACTCATCGGCTGATGAGGAGACTATGCACTCTTTCTTGGGAAAACTTAACCTCCCATCCCTATCTGAAACAAACCAGGAGTCTCTTGGGAGGCCTATTACATCAGAGGAAGTTACAGAGGCGATAACATCACTACAGAGTGGTAAAGCGCCTGGGCCTGACGGCTACGGGCCAGAGTTTTATAAAAAGTTCCATAAATTACTAATAGGCCCCTTAACTAAAATGTATCTACACTCTATAGAATTAGGCCAATTTCCCCCCACCTTATATGCTGCAAATATTTCTGTCATCCTCAAGAAAGGAAAGCCTCCTGATGAATGTGGTTCATATCGCCCTATTAGTTTAATTAATGTCGATAGTAAAATATTTTCTAAACTCTTGGCAAAGAGACTGGAAGGCCATCTTCCTTTTTTAATTGGAGAACAACAAACTGGTTTTATCAAAAATAGAGCTTCTCAGCTAAATATGAGGACATTAGTTGGTGTTATACAGTACACAAGAACGCATAAAAAGGAGGGTCTCGTAATTTCTTGCGATGCAGCCAAGGCCTTCGATAACATTTTATTTCCTTACTTATTTAGTACCCTGGAGAAGTTTTGTCTGGGTGAGGGCTTTATTAATATGCTAAAATTAATTTATCACTCTCCGAGGGCAAGTGTGCTGGTCAATGGTATGCTATCCCCTGAATTTAACCTAGGAAGGTCGGTGCGCCAGGGGGATCCGATTTCTCCACTCATTTTTAATTTAGCTATCGAGCCTCTGGCTGAAGCAATTAGAAGTCATAATAATATATTTGGAATTCAAATGGGCCCGGTTACACACAAACTGGCTTTATACGCTGATGATTTATTATTATTTGTATCCAACCCATCCAAATCTATCCCAGCTATAATGTCACTTATTCAGACATTTGGCTCCTTTTCAGGTTACAGGATAAATTACGACAAATCTGTAGCTATGCCTCTGGGGGGCAGTGTTGACACACCATGCTTGCCTAATTTTCCCTTTGTATGGTCCACTACTGGTTTCACATATCTAGGAATCACCATCACTCCTAATGTTAAGGATATGCTGAGGTTAAATTTCTCCAATGTGTTACAAGAGGTTAAAAGAGATCTTGTAAGATGGTTTGACCTGCCGGTTTCTTGGATGGGTAGGATAAATCTAATTAAGATGAACGTGCTACCCCGGCTTCTTTATCCCATGCAAATGTTACCACTATACATAACCAAGAAAGTAATTAGAGAAATTGAAAGGGACCTTTCAAAATTCATATGGCATGGTAAAAAACCTAGACTGAGTATGAAGACATTACAACTACCTAAGGATAGGGGGGGGTTGGCACTTCCAAGTATCTTATATTACAATTGGGCCTGCCACTGTCGTACTATGCATGGATGGGTTCATGATTTTCTTACTGGTAAGCCAGAGCCCCTTGAAGTATGGGAGTGTACTCCCTATGTACTCCTAGCTGAACTTACAAATATACACAAATTACACTCCATATCAGCAGATAGCCCAGTACTCTTGAATTCAAGCAAGATTTGGAAAAATATTGTAGCTTTTACTGGTAGGAAAAATATGTCCTCATATTTGACACCTCTCATCGGTAATAGACAATTTGTCCCGGGGATAAGGAGTGTTGTTTTTCGGTCATTGTATGATAAAGGTATTAGGGTTATAGGAGACCTGTTTGATGCCAATGGTGTTTTAATGTCATTCAAAATGGTTAAGAATTCATTTGGAATCCCACAAACAGATTTCTTTGCATATCTACAGGCTCGCCACTTTATAAACAATAACATTAGGTTTCCTCAAGATGGATCTCGTCTTGGGCATTTAGAAAAGACTATTATGCATTTTACTAAGAAAAAAGGCTTGATTTCATACTTTTATGACACTTTTCTGAGTCATGAAAAACACAACCGTGGACAATGTTACAAGGCGATGGGAAAGGGACTTCCAACAGAGTATGAACAAGAATGTTGGTCTCAATGCATCCAAAACTCCCACTCTATTTTTATAAGTAATAGATACAAAGAGATGCAGTATAGGATTCTTCATAGGCAACATAGAACACCTGAAATCTTAAACAAATTCGATCCCAGCAGGTCCCCATTATGCATTAAATGCAAAAAGGAGATTGGTACCTACATACACTGTTTCTGGGAATGTCCCAAGATTGCTCGATTTTGGTCCTATGTGGCTAAAGAATTGAGTTCAATTATGAAGTCTACTATCTGTAAAGATCCTGGACAGTTTCTATTAGGGCTGCCGTCAAAATTTGGAGTATTGGATCCTGGTAGAGCCAAGCTGCTTAGTAAGCTTCTCTGCGTAGCTAGAAAATGCATTCTGTTCAATTGGATTCATGAGAAACCTCCATCAGTAACCCAATGGTATAGAGAAATCTACAGAGTTCTTCCGATGGAAAGACTCAGTGCCAAATTAAAAGATAGAGAAGATAACTTCATGAAAATTTGGTGGCCTCTTATAAACCATTTGCCCAGGGATCTATCTGCCTTGATTTATAAAGGAAGCGATTCTTTGGATTTTAGACCCCCAGCTGTACTCTTGCAGTTTACCTTCTGATGTGCTCGGTGTGTGCTGTGTGTACTACACAATATAACTTTTTTTTAATTTACACAGTAACTGTGTTGTATCTATAGATGTGTTGATTGCCCTTTTCTTTTTCCTTTTTTTTCTTTTCTTTTTGTTTGTATTGTATTCTGTTTTTGATTTATACCTTTTGTGTTAATACTGAAAATCAATAAAATATTATTATGAAAAAAAAAAAATTAGTACTACTAAAACAGGTTATACAGATTACTTCATTGAAAATGGAAAGGAAATTACCAACATGAATGATCAGGTTGAGGGTTTCAATAATTTCTTTGTCAGAGTCGGACCAAATCTTGCAAAAGAAATAATTATTCCATATGAGGAAAGTGTTACAAAACCACAGATTGAAAGGAATACAGCGACAATTTATTTGAGAGATGTTACCAAAAATGAAATTTTTGATTTAGTAAATAGGTTCAAGAATAAAACATCTCTTGACTGGAATGGTATAGATATGACTCTGATAAAGAAAGTAATTATTGATATTGTTGACCCGTTAACTTATATTTGCAATCTATCATTCAAATCAGGTATTTTTCCTAGTCAAATGAAAACTGCTAAAGTGATTCCGATATACAAAACAGGAGACATTCACCTATTCACAAATTACAGGCCCATCTCATTGCTTTCACAGTTCTCAAAAATACTTGAAAAACTTTTTGCTGAACAGTTGGATAGTTTTATAGAAAAGCAACAGTTACTTAGTGAACATCAATATGGCTTTAGAAGCAACAGATCCACCTCAATGGCACTGATGGATGTAGTTGAAGAATTAACCAACTCTATTGACCACAAACAGTATGCAGTTGGAGTTGTTATAGACCTTAAGAAAGCATTTGACACAATCGATCACGACATCTTGTTGCAAAAGTTAGAACGGTATGGTATTAGAGGGGTGGGGTTCAGCTGGGTCAAAAGCTACATTGAAAACAGACAGCAGTTTGTACAGATGGGTGAGTATAGGTCTTCATGTTTAGATATAACCTGTGGAGTGCCTCAGGGTTCAATATTAGGACCTAAATTATTCATTTTATATATTAATGATATAAGCACAGTTTCAAATATCCTGAAATGCGTTATTTTTGCAGATGATACTAATATATTTTGTTCGGGGGAGAATATACAAAAGCTACTAGAAGATTTTTCAGTTGAGTTGGGGAAGCTGAAATTGTGGTTTGATAAAAATAAACTATCATTAAATATAAGTAAAACCAAATTTATTCTGTTTGGCAAGAGGTTGGTACCCTCAGATATAATGATTGAAGTAAGTATTGATAATGTAAAGCTTGAAAGAGTCTATGATGTTTCTTTTTTAGGAGTAATAATAGACCACAATCTTAACTGGAAGCCCCACATGAAATATATTAGATCAAAGTTGGATAAAAGTATCGGCATTCTAGGAAAAACTAGACACATATTAAACCTAAAAACATTATACATACTTTATAATTCATTAATTTTACCGTATCTGACGTACTGTGTGGAGATTTGGGGAAATACTTTTAAAACCAATCTTCAACCCATTTATGTAATGCAAAAAAAAGCAATAAGAATCGTAAATAATGTAGGATTTTATCATCACACAAATGTTTTGTTCTGGAAATTAAACGCACTAAAATTGACTGACCTAGTTGAATTTAAAACGGCACAGATAATATACAAAGTAAAGAATAATTCACTCCCCTGCAACATACAAAAACTGTTTAAGGATAGAGATGGGCAATATGAGTTAAGGGGGGAACATAATCTCAAACAACCAACAGTTAAAACAACACTTAAAAGTATGTGTATTTCAGTTACAGGGGTTAAGTTGTGGAATAGCTTGCCAGATAATCTGAAACAAAGTAAAAACATCATACAGTTCAAAAATAGTTTAAAACACATCATGATTAGTAAATACCAACAGGATTAAAAGAAAAGACGCAAGAGAGAGAATTATGGAATTATGCACGTAATAATTACTGATCTTTTTGTCCTTGTTTTAATCAGGACTATTTACTATTTATTTTTCCTTTTTTTTTTCTTTTCTTACTGGTTCTTTGTTGTTACATATATTTTTCTTTCGTGTTTGCTTCTTTTTTGGGTGAAATGCTAGAAAGCATTTGTTATAGAAAGTTTAAATAATAATAATGTGAAGGTTAAAGGGTAGGCATTTATAAGCTCAGAGCTTCAGCCTACTCCTTTTTGATCCAAATGATTACACGACATGTTATGAATGAGTGTACCATACTGAGCACGTGATCGAAATAAATAAATAGATAAATAAATAGATTGACGCCAATCGGCGTCAATGGCAGTGAATGAGTTAACTTCCCAGGTAGTAACTACTCAGCCTTTGCCATGTCCAGGGACGTACATGAGCTCAGGGGGGGAGAGTGTAGCCCAGGCTTCATAAGCTGTAGGATAATTAAAAGAAAAAGAGTAAAAGTCAGTTTATTTAGTCTGAATGAGTGTATGAGAGGGATAGCTGGCATTTATGGGGTTAACTGCACCACGCAGAGCAGAGAGCACTGCGTCATGACGTCACGGGCCAATCGCGTTGCAGCCCGGGAAGAGAAGCTCGCGCTGTCTGCATGAGGAACGTTCTGCCTGAGAGAAATATCCAAAGTGTTTAAAACCGAGTGAAATGGTCAGAATCCACCGCGAGTCGAACCCACAGAGTTCACGGTTGATGATACAAGCTCGGCGGTGAGTTTATTGTGCATTTTGACGGAGTTAGCGTCGAGCAAAAGTGGGTTAGCCACCAGTGCTAATTTAGCTGCTAAATGCTAAGCTACCGTGTGAATGTATGGACGAGAGAATGTGTGTGTGGTTCATGAACACCGTGTATCGGCAGTACCTCGTGTGTGCCGTGTGTATAGACCCCTTTCCGTGTTTGTAAACAAGTATGACGTAGGCATGCTGCGCGCGCATTGTTGCGGCAGAAAGACGGAGTTCATGACAGTTTACACCAGCCGATTGACGGAAAAAGATCGTGGAAATTACGTTACTAAACTAACTTTGGCGGATGGAAAGCAACTTCCTTCCCGGAGGAAGATATCACAAAGTGGCCCGATGTCCAATGTCCGGATATTCATCTGTATTTGGTTGAGAAACTTAGTGTTTACTCAGGAGAAGCTGCAGCTGTCAGCAGCTGTCACAGCTGAAGTTTGTAAAGAATTATGACAGTCAACTGAATGTATTTTATACACTAGACATTTTAAGTTATTTTATTACTTCATATTTATTTAATTTATCTTATTATTTTTGTTAATTTACTGTGTCCCCTTTGTTTCTTAATGAGTTTCATTAAGCATTGCCTTTGAATGAAAGCCATGTCATGTGTACCTTTGTCTGTGCTGGCTGAATGAAGCTGATAGTTATTTTAAAAAAATAAAAAATTATATGAGCTTTATTGTCCATCCTGCATCTCACATTATCACCATTAATTTACAGAAACCTATTCCCACTAATACGATAAAAAGAAAAACATTAAAAGGCATATAATGCAAAATACTGTTTTTTTAAACTTAGTTCATTATTTTTAGGTAAATTCATTATTTTTATTTGAGGGTTTGTGGGGATTAATATATCTATAATATACCTGAGTTATATATAGTTACATATAGTGAATATATGTATATTTGTGCAGCATATTTACAGCTGTGGAAGTTGGATGTTTGTAGCTTTAAAAAGAGAAAATAATCAATACATTTACACAATCAGTGAGGAAAAAACAAATAACTCCGGTAGTTTATTAGCAAAACTTTAATAGTCAAGTAAATCATTAATGGCTGATATTCAATTCATAGTCACAGCTCCAAATCACTGATGAGAAAGTAAAAAAATGTCAAGACTTGATGTTATTATTCAGAACCCTTATTTCCTAGATTTTTTCAGAACAACACTTTTGCTAAGGTTTGTGAGACTAGCACACACAATAACAATATCATCTAGAAGGTCAGCCTGTGACAGTGGAATTCTTGTCTGCTAAATTCTGAAGTTCTTCCATCTCCCTATAACACGTTCGACATGTATCCTGACACGTCACAGTTGTCTTGATGTGTCGACCTCCTGTGCAGAAAGTTGCTGTTTGCCTTTGGTGAAAGCTGGAATGCGAAGGGTGGCACCATGAGCTGCAACCTTAATTTCATTAACACTATCAAAAGATGATCCTGTAGAGAGAGCTTCTTGTTGAATATTTTTACACTTCCTGCAATTTTGGTGCACAACCAGTCAAAGAGCACAGATGTTATTCCAGTGATAAACAACAGTTGTACCATGTTGCACTTAATATTTGAGTATGAAAATGTCGACTTCTTCAGCTCCTCTTTAAGTCTCTCATTTTCATCTCGCAGCTGTTGATACTTTTCCTGCAGGTTGACGTGGTCACTCTTCAGCTCGGTGTATCTCAGGTTCAGGTCATTGTATTCTGTCCTCGTGACTGGGATGTCCTCTTCAGCTTTAGCAGAAAAGAGAACAGTTGAGAATTGAAGACGAGGATGGATGGATGGATGGATGGATGGATGGATGGATGGATGGATGGATGGATGGATGGATGGATGGGTGTATAGAGAACATAAGAGGGGCATTGGAATCAGAAGGACAGTTGTGAATAGGAGAGGAGAAAAGGACAGGGACAAGGAGATTTTATTTGTCACATACATAGACCTAAGATTAATTGCAACTGTGTTAGTTTACACTGTGCATAAATATGGGTTGTAAAGAAAAGAATGGATGTGAAGATCAGCATAGGGGGAGAATACTCAACATGGTTGAACCATTATACAATGCAATGAGACTTGAAATGACAACAGTGGCTACACTTACTAGGACTGTGATCCATGCCGGTGATTCCTCTGGAGTTCCAGGAGCAGGAGCAGGTTGATTTGGTGGAGCAACCAGAAGTCTTTCACTCCATTTCTTTTTTCTTTGGTACCTTCACATAAAAAAACTCAAATGAACAAAAATACTGATCTCAAGCTGTAATACAATACATTCCCATCTTAATTATCGGTTATGGTTTGCTTAATACCAAAATAATTAAACCCTTAATATTCATGAGTTAATCATGTCATTAGGTTAAGCTAAAAACACAAACAGCTAGGTCTCATTTATTGTATTTTACCTTTTGATCTTTGCATCGGGGTTTTGGTTTTGTTTAGTGTATGAAAAAATAGAGGGCACAAAATCAGGACTCTCGTGGTCCAGTGACATCTCACCTGTAAAAAGAAAGATACACATTAGCCAAATAACACCAGATAACCACTTTTCAAGTTTCTTAAGTGTTCTGAGATGCTCAAATCAGAGAAAAGACAACCAGGGCACACATCCTAAACAACAATGCTGCTAGAGCGTTAAAGCTGTTAAGTTACGTGGAGCTGCTGTACACCCATGGATCTATAATATTAATAATATTAATTATTATTATGTACACCACACTGAAGCTCTCAGCTGTATGAGTTAGTACTAGTAGTAAACTTACAGTCTATGGCAGCAAACACTTACAATACACTTACTCTACCTACAGTTACTCAATTAAAGGCATTCAAGTAAAGCTAAACCAGATAGCCACGATAACTCACCAGATATGATTCTTGCTGATCCTCGGTCCAGTCGGTTCTTCTGATGCTTGCAGCCACAGGCTCCTACGGTGCTTTTGAAATGGCCTGTTTCCTCTGGGAATTGCAAAAAAATTATGTTCCTCGGGATTTCGATTTGTACACCCGTACACACAACAGCTGGTGGGCATGTTGTTCTTCTATAACGTTACTGCAACTCCAAAAACGCAACTTAAGAAACAAATCTTCCCTCGCTCTATTCAAACTCATGCAACTTCTTCAGCACTTCCGCCGCAACAATGCGCGCGCATCCTGTGATGACGTAGGCTGGAAAGGGGTCTATATTATTATATTATAATTATAAATAAATATATATATATATATATATTTTTTTTATATATGTATGTACGTATGTGTATATACTGTATTTATATGTATATCTAAGTATATGTATATGTATATGTAAGTATAATTATATGTGTATACGTATATATACATATATATATGTACTTCGAACATGAAACAGTAGTGAAAACACAACCAAACAATAATAATCAATAAGAAATAAGAAAAAAAACTCTATTTCATTATAATATATACATATATATATATATATATATATATATATATATATATATATATATATATATATATATATATATATATATATATATATATATATATATATCGTGAAAGGGTGCGTGAAACTTTTTCTGCTTTGAGGATATGGAGTTGTAAAAATCATATTTGCGCATGTTAAATAAATAAAAAAAATGGATGTAGAGAGGAGGGGAGGAGAGGGTGGAGGTAGAGAGGAAGAAGAGAGGGGTGGAGGTAGAGAGGAAGAAGGGACGGCTTCCAGCTTCATTGCATGTCTGGGAGTAAAGTAAGCTCTATGAACAATATTTAGGTGTATAGTTTGATGGTTAGGATTTTTTGAAGCTTGAATGATATTATTCCACACTACTTTCCATGGCCGGGTTTCCCAGATCCAACCTCTCTCGAGGATTTAAGAGAGGTTCAAAGAAGGTTTCAACTAAAGTGTCTTTTTGAGAACGTGCACGTCGACGCGTCAAATGAACGCAGGATACGCAGGATACGCGTGACGTGACGTGACGTCACACGTATCCTGCGTCGCGCGTACGCGTTCTGAATGGCAAGTATATACAGCCCTTACGAAGGTACCCTAAGATACGGGTGTTTCCCAGATTACCTCTTAACACCGTCCTTTAGTTTCGCTCTTTCAGAAGCTCTTTAGAGGAGCTGTCCGGTTCTGAAACCAAATCAATCGATGTCAGGCAAATCGATCACCGATCACTATCAGCGCATTTTCACACGCAGCACTGCTACCTAACCACTAATTCCCTGCTGCCTGTGCGTTATAATAAAAAATTAAGATGATAAATATAATTCAATGACCCTTTTTCATGATGAAAACAAGACTGCAACTAAATAAGAAGTAGTCTTGGTAAGAGAATGAGGGAATGTATTGTTTTTATTAAATGTGAAAGATGGACGAAAGGAGAAATTAACTTAACGATCATTCAGCATATAGGACCACATTGTATCCTCCTGACTAGTAAAACAGAATCCTTTACCTCAAAAAAATATTCTGAAGTTTATTTAGCTGCTTGACCGTTTTCACTATTGCATTTATCAACGTTGTATTTGCGGATGTCTGGAGACACAGCGGGTGTGGAAACGGGTTACAGTAACGCCGTTAGTTTTGCGGTAACTAATACCGCAAAATAATAAAAAGTAATGCGTTAGAGTAGGCTATCTAACGCATTACTTTTTAAATTCAGTCACGCAATTACCGCTACCAAACGGTGCGTTACTCCGTTATTTCTGGCTACAGTGAGGCTTTTTTTCCCCACACGCAGAGACCGGGAGGGAACGTATTGTGTGTGCGTTCAAAAACATGAGCGGTCATGGCGAGCCAAGAGAAGGCGAGTTTCGCAAATCGCAACGTGGAATTACAGCAATCCCTGGTTTTTCGCAGGGGTTATGTTCCAAAAAGAACCCGTGATAAGTGAAATTCTTTTTACAATTATAGAGGGCTTCTAATTGCAGAGATCAGCCCCGCCTCGCACGTATTTCAGTGCTCTTCTGAGCCGCTGCATCCCGACTCGCGCTGTAGCGTCTTTTTATCCTAAACCCCGCGGTGCAGGTGGGTTTTTTCAAGAGAAGAAAATAGTTATGGGTCGTTGTCTTCGCTCTTTTTTCTTCTGGGCAAAAAGATTCTTTAATATAAACCGACACCATTGATTATATTTGAGACTGTAATGAACGATTCATCAAAGGATCCCGTTTTTCAGCTGCTGCTTCCCTGTCATCACATACTGCGGTCACGCCATCTCCGCTTCGGAGAGGCGCAGTCGCGCTATCTGCGCTTGGAAATCGATTGCGCATCTACAGCGCGTTGTACGGTAAAGCGTGTGGACGGCTTCAAAACGGTTATTATTATTATTTTCATGTCTTGAAATAGATACATATGTCATTCCTTTTTGTAGTTTTACTAAAGTCTAACAAAATGATAAAAAAACAAAAAAAAAACCCCTTCATTTCTATATAGGCAGATTTCAAAAATGTATAAAAAAAATCAAATCAAATACTAGTCAGCACACTGTAAGATATTCTTGTTCAGCATGTCTTCAAGTACCTCTGACATCATTTTCAAGTTCTTTTACCGTAGCGTTTTATAATAATTACATGCTAAAATCATACCCAATACACAGGAATATAGGCAGATTAAAAAAAATAATAAAAAAATCAAATCAAATACAAGTCAGCACACTGTAAGATATTCTTGTTCAGCATGTCTTCAAGTACCTCTGACATCATTTTCAAGTTCTTTTACCGTATCGTTTTATAATAATTACATGCTAAAATCATACCCAATACACAGGAATATAGGCAGATTTCAAAAATTAATAAAAAAATCAAATCAAATACTAGTCAGCACACTGTAAGATATTCTTGTTCAGCATGTCCTCAAGTACCTCTGACATCATTTTCAAGTTTCTGGGAAACCCGGCCAAGGTGGGTGACGTGATGGCTTAAAACGGACATTGGCCGGGTTTCCCAGATCAGTTAAGTAGCTCTTAACAGCGAAAGACTTCTTTCAAACCTTCTTAAGGAGCCTGTGAAAGAAAATCGCGTTTCCCAGAGTTGCTCTTAGCTTAAGTATCTCTTTCATTAAGAAGGAAATGAAAGATGCTGCTGACCCAGTCTTTACACCGCGTCAGGCAAATCAACATCACACCAAGCAATGAGATATTAAAACAATGCAGCCCGCACAAATTTTGATTTATTTTATACTTTAGATTTATATTGTTTAGCATTCATTGGTGACAGCAAAGGGAAAAAAAAAATAAAAATAAGGAATAACAAGTGTGTTCCTGTATATGTTTTATGCATTACGCAAAAATAAAAGGATCATCATTTACCATAATTTGTCTGCACACATCCCACATCTGCGTGCATATATGAGATAAAGTACCACACTCAAAAATGCTTCAGGGCTTCATCGGGGGGGCTGCGCCTGACACCTGCCAAGAGTTGTGGTGTCATCGTAGTCACCGCCATGCTCCACATGACTGTGCGCGCCGGACCAGATGAGCCGCCTCCATTGGATGAGGACGCGGATTCTGAAGACGACGATGCCCCCCCTCCGGTCCCCGGACCTCCGGCCCCCGGACCTCCGGCCCCCGGACCTCCCCGGACCTCCGGCCCCCGGACTTCCCCGGACCTCCCCGGACCTCCCCGGACCTCCGGCCCCCGGACCTCCCCGGACCTCCGGCCCCCGGACTTCCCCGGACTTCCCCGGACCTCCCCGGACCTCCCCGGACCTCCGGCCCCCGGACTTCCCCGGACCTCCGGTCCCCGGACCTCCCCGGACCTCCCCGGACCTCCCCGGACCTCCGGCCACCGGACCTCCCCGGACCTCCCCGGACCTCCCCGGACCTCCGGCCCCCGGACCTCCCCGGACCTCCGGCCCCCGGACCTCCCCGGACCTCCGGTCCCCGGACCTCCGGTCCCCGGACCTCCCCGGACCTCCGGTCCCCGGACCTCCCCGGACCTCCGGTCCCTGGACCTCCCCGGACCTCCCCGGACCTCCCCGGACCTCCGGTCCCTGGACCTCCCCGGACCTCCGGCCCCCGGACCTCCCCGGACCTCCGGTCCCTGGACCTCCCCGGACCTCCGGCCCCCGGACCTCCCCGGACCTCCGGTCCCGGACCTCCCCGGACCTCCGGTCCCCGGACCTCCCCGGACCTCCGGCCCCCGGACCTCCCCGGACCTCCGGTCCCCGGACCTCCCCGGACCTCCCCGGACCTCCCCGGACCTCCGGTCCCCGGACCTCCCCGGACCTCCGGTCCCCGGACCTCCCCGGACCTCCCCGGACCTCCCCGGACCTCCCCGGACCTCCCCGGACCTCCGGTCCCCGGACCTCCCCGGACCTCCGGTCCCCGGACCTCCCCGGACCTCCGGTCCCCGGACCTCCCCGGACCTCCGGTCCCTGGACCTCCCTGGACCTCCAGTCCCTCGACCTCAGAACGATGCCCGAGCAGCACTCCACCAAGCCGGTGTCCAGAGAAGACGGGAGCTCATCGACCTGTTTTTCTGATTTCACTTCCCTTTCACCAGTCACCAAGCAGTCAGCTGCGCACCAACCAACTCCCCTAATCCCCAAACATTAAGAAGAAAAACAGCAATAAACCCACTATCACCACAACACCCATAACTGTCTAAAAACTACTAAACTCCGCCACTAACTTTCAAGAATACTTTATTGCTGCAATGTTTCAGTGCTTTTTCAGTGCTTTGAAGGTGTAGCATTGAACATTAAAGCAAAGTGTTCGGGAGTTTACATGTGGTTTTGGCTGGAAGAGGCGCGTGTGTCATGCGTAAAGCGTACATTACGCACACACTTATACATGGCCTGACTACTCATCAATAAAATGGTCAATTCACAGGGACCCTCTGTGTAATTTTGAAACCCCTGTGAATCACACAACAAAAGAATGAAAAGAGAACCAAGTTTAATTCAACCATGAATATAAACACAACATGTCAGGAAATGAATCAATATCATGATTCGTCGCCCTCTTCCATACGCCGCAGCACTCCGAGCTTCTCCCTCCCCAGGTCCACCAGCGTCTCGCTACAGGTGCAGGTGCTGATAGCAGGGAACTGTGTGCGGCCACCCCGCATGCGGACGCCGGTTCTTGCTGGTGCAGGTTGGAGCTCGGGGACAGGCGGGAGTGGGTGTAGGGCGACGTGTTCGTCGGACTCGGTGCTTGGAGCCGGGGGCGGGGAGGTTGGTGGTGCTGGTCTGACCCCGCTCCCAGATGGCTCATCCACCGGTTCCGACAGCCCCTCGTTCCCCAGGACATCTACCCCGCCCTCAATGCCCTCAGATGCCGTCTTGCCAATTATGGCCATCACCTTCTCTTCATCGGCGTGAGCTCCGTGTTTGGCAGGTGAGCCACCAGCTGCACGTCTCCACACACCCGCCGTGTGTCTCCAAACATCCGCAAATTCAACGTTGATGAATGCAATATTCTGTTTAATAGTGAAAAAGGCAGCTAAATAAACTTCAGAATATTTTTTTGAGGTGAAGGATTCTGTTTTACTAGTCACGAGAATACAATGTGGTCCTATATGCTGTTCGTTAAGATAATTTGTCCTAATTCGTCCATCTTTCACATTTAATAACAAAATAATACATTTCCTCATTATTCTCTTACCAAGATAATTCTTATTTAGTTGCCGTCTTGTTTTCACCATGAAAAAGGGTCATTGAAGTATATTTATCATCTTAGTTTTTCATTATAACACACATAACACACAGGCAGCAGGGAATTCGTGCGTTAGGTAGCATTGCTGCGTGGGAAAATGCGCTGATAGTCATCGGTGATCGATTTGCCTGGCATCGATTGATTTGGTTTCAGAACCGGACAGCTCCTCCAAAGAGCTTCTGAAAGAGAGAAACTAAAGGACGGTGTTAAGAAGTCATCTGGGAAACACCCGTATCTTAGGGTTCTCTCTTAGTTCAAACCTTCTTTGAACCTCTCTTAAATCCTTAAGAGAGGTTGGATCTGGGAAACCCTGCCATTTACTGTAGGCTTCAGAGCGTCACATTATGCAACAGAAACGTCACCAGCATCATGTGTGCGACCTGTGTTTACAATTTGTTTGGCCACCGTCAATATTTTCTTGTATTTTACTTGTTTTATATTCTAACGTCACACTTAAAAGTAACTCCACTTCTCTGTCACTCCAAACGAAAGACTCTCGTTCATCTTGGAAGTAACTGGAAGTTACTCGTGTCATTTGTTGACGGTTTTTTCCAGGATTCCAGTTGGCTAGCATGACTTTAGCTTCTCGTTACACTGCCCCCTGTAGGTTTGGCTGCTCATAGAACCTTAACAGCTATTTATGCGGGTTCTGTAAATGATGGTATCTTTCAAAATGTAGAGGGGGAAATATCCGTTTTTGTATTCGGTCTATGTGTAAACGTGGCCTGAGACTCACGCATTTCAAGTTCACACGCTCTCACGCTACACATGGCATTTTTCACGCTGAGAAATTAAACTCACCGCACAATAATTCCAACAGCCCTTCTTACAAATGAGTCAAGGTATGCTACTGTGCGCTGAGCTCTCAGCGGAGAGAACTTATCTGGAGTTACCAACCTGCCAGCCAATGAGAAAATAGAGTTTTTTTATTGCCGAGTAAGGTCTTAAGGCCCTGACACACCAAGCCGACTGTCGGCCGTCAGGCCGTCGGTGCGCGTCTGTGGGGCTAGTTTTTTTTTCGACATGTGGAATCGGCGTCGAATGTCGGTCAAACAGCTCACTCTGTGATTGGCTGTTCAGGTAGCGAATCAGTGTACGAGAAGAGAAACGGAAGTGACGAAAGCAAACAAACGGCGAAGGATAAGAGGACACACAGGCTGTATCCAAATTCGGATCCCCAACCTGGGCTCAGTTTATCCAAATAACGCCTGTTAAGAAATTTGATCCGATGTTTCGGGGATCAGAAGAGCCACCGGCCCCGGGGAGCAGCAGCAGCTCACGGCCTGGGGGACAGACGTGGTCGCTGGGTCAACCCGCGGCGTCGTCCCAGGGAGAAACCTGCAGCTCTGTGGAGAATTACCTGGCTGAAATAATTCATTTAAGATAAATGTTGGTTTAAAAGATGAAATCTAACAGTTGTAGCTGCCACATTAGTTTGTCTGAATATAAAATGAAGCTTCATGTTTTTACTAGATAGATAGAACTTTAGTCATCTAAAAAAGTCATCTAAAAAAAGAAAACATGAAACGTCACTTTATATTCAGACAAAACTACAAACTACAGACAAAACAAAGCTACAACTGTTAGATAATTGTAGCTTTATATATATATATATATATATATATATATATATATATATATATATATATATATATATATATATATATATATATATATATATATATATATATATATATGTCCAGTACTCGAGTTGTTAAAAAAAAATCAGGGGGGATGGTGGATTTTATCATATGGGGACAGATAATTTGTGCTGATTACAAATAATATATTCCAAATAATAGCACTGACCAAAGCACCTGCAGAAATACTGCAGAAATTACATAGCTGTCAGGCACACGAGGAATGGACACAAATGCAGACACCAAGGGAAAACTGTTATAAAAGACAGTTAATAAAAGATTTATTGAACAAAATCAAGGCAGGCAAGGATCAGGCAAAAATCCGAAGAGGGGCAGGCAAGGGTCAAAGTCCAAAAAAGCTGTCAGCAAAGGCAGAGGTACCGGCAAGGGCTTAAGCCTGAATTATACTTCTGCGTCAAAACGACGCCGTGTCTACGGCGTGTGGTTTTTGTACACGCAGAGGACACGCCGTCACATGCGCCGTCAGTGACGTGCACCTCCCGAAAATTGTAACTACGCGTCGAGGAGACGCAGACCACACGCAGACAGAGAGGGCTGTGATTGGTTCGTTTGAAAGGGAAGCATTTCCGGTTTCCGGTTTGAATCAGTAGTGAACTTCCAGGGCTTTTTTCTTCGTTTATATGGGATTTTTTTTGTTTTTGTTTTTTGCACAATAGTTGTCCTTATTTCTTTGATTTACTGTGACCGGAAAAAGTCGGATAAACCATTCAGAAAAAGATCGCTAACTAGTGGCCGCGGGGGGTACTGCACCGCGACCAAATGGAGAGACGGAGAACTCTGAACGATTCGTGACGGCCTCACGGGTGCGCCGTGTGCTCTGCGTGTGTGTGACGCAGAACCATACCCGCACCTTTAGGCAAAAACGTGGTCTGGGGGATGAAAAAGGTCAAAAGGTCAAAAAGGTCAAAAACTTGATAAACAGCTGAAGGCTTGGAGAACACAAGACAATCTGGCATGGACTGAAGAGAGACTGAGGCTTAAATGCTGTGGGCATGATTGCACTACAGTGATTGCAGGTGTTGTCAGGTAGGGGGGGGGGGCAGTTCACTTCACCCTCAGACTGTGACAATAGCAGCAGTTAAATGCAGCCTTCTGTAAGCTTTAAATATCCACTGGGCTTACATCAAATACATCAAAACACAACAATAAAAAACAGTTTTCTGAACTTATCAATATGACTCTGTCCTTCACAGGATAAGTAACATGGATCACTGCAAAAACTCAAAATCTTAAGAAGAATATTTGTCTTATTTCTAGTTAAAATGTCTCATTTTAGTAAAAAAAATCTCATTACACTTAAAACAAGACTCATCACTGGAAAAAACAACAATTTTCACCTGTTTCAAGTAGATTTTCACTTAAAATAAGTAGAAAAATCTGTATGTGGTACAAGATTTTATTGCTTGTAATGAGAAGATAAATCTTGTCCCATTGGCAGATTTTCCTACTTATTTCAAGTTAAAATTTACTTGAAACAGGTGAAAATTTTCAAATAAGTTATTTTTCTGGTGTTATTTTTCTCGTGATGTCTCTAAATGTTGAAATAGCAGTAAAACCAAATGAATTGATAAAATGACATAAGGGATGGAAAGGGGGATGATTTGGACCGTTTTTATTTCAGGGGGAATGCCATCCCCCCTCATCTCGAGTACTGTGTGTGTGTATATATATATATATATATATATATATATATATATATATATATATATATATATATATATATATATATTTATTTATTTTATTTATATATATTATAGATTATTGATTATTGATACTGGAGCCCCAGAAGCAGCGCTCCTGCACTGTCCTTACATCAGAGCCGTCACAATTTTAATAAATGTATTAAAATGAACATATCAGTCAACAATGTTATCAGTTAAAATAGACAGTGAAGTTTTCATTGAACAGTTAGATCAGGGGAGAGTGCGAACGCAGTCCCCACTACCAGAAATTATGCAGTCGAGATTCCCACATTTGGGGAATTCGCAAAGGTCAGAAAGCCGAAGTGCAATGGCTTAGCCTCGCCTTGGGTGAACCACCTTGTTGATCATGGTGTCTCCGCTTCCAGGTAAGTATGAGTTGTACACGTCACGGCTGGGGGAGTCTTTCACACACACACCAAACTCACTGACGGTGTCAACAATATAAACTAACTAAACCACAGGATACAGGGACCAGGGGCCTGTACTACGAAGCAAGTTCAACATACCCAGGATATCTTTTCCTTATCCAGATTCACTAACCCGGACAATTGCAATCACGCTAAGCGGTCACACGACGGTGGTTATCAACTCGGTATATCAACCCAGGTTTCTCCAATCTGGATATGAGCGCGTGCACATAAAAGGGGCGGTGTTTTCAGCGCATGACCAATCGCAAGCATGGAGAAGTCCGCTGTCAGAGCCGCTTATTTCAGTAGCGAAGAGCAAACTATAATTTTACGGAAATATGATGAGTATAGGCATATAATACAGGCAAAAAGCAACACAGTTGCAGCTGCAAAATGCAGGAAAGACAGCTGGCAAAAGATCGCTGACTGTATAAATGCGTAAATTCATAGGGATATAAACATTTGAATATTCTGGGAATCTTAATCTTAAACTGTAAACCATGATCAGCAATATTAAAATAATAAAAGGCTTGCAATATTTCAGTTGATTTGTAATGAATCCAGAATGCATGACATTTTTTTGTTTTTGTGTTTGCATTACAGAAAATCACAATATTCAAATTTTCTGAGACAGTCCTGTATATATTGGTTCTATAACTATTGTTGTTGACCGATAACTTGTGCTGATGCTGTACCAAAGAATTGGGTTTATTTATTTATTTTATTTAATTTTTTATTTTTTCAGGAGGGGGGTATTTAGTATTTTAAAGTGACTTCTCAGAATGTTCGAGGGACGAAATTGAAAATCCCTTTTTTGCTATCCCCTTACAAATGCATCTTCTTTTTCATTTCTTCTTGATTTATTTATTTAATTGGTATTAGTTTTGGATTGACTGTACATCGGATTTTGGGTGATGATTTGTTTTATTTATTCATTGATTGATTTATTTTTTATTTTCTCCTCCACCTCTTTTTTCTTTTTTTCTGGATCGTTCATACAGGTACTCATCAGGGAAAGCAAAGGGGTTTTGGCGGTCCCTGAATACGCGTTCTCTTCGGAGGGATCCTCTCACGATCCGCGCACCGAGCTCCACTGGTTCTCTTCAAAAGGGCATGCCATTTTCCAAGAGAGCTGATTGGTCAGGGGGCAATGCTTTTATACCCGGCGATCTGTATCTCGAACATAACCTGCTCCGGAGCAGGTTAGCTGTTCAGCATAAGTTACCATGGCGATGTACCTCGGTAAGAAGTGAACCGCCGTCGTAGTCCTGAAAACCCAGGGTTAAACCTGAAGTTACCTCGCTAACCCCAAATCCCGCTTCGTAGTACAGGCCCCTGAACACTTCACTATTTTAGTACAAACAACGAATGTGTGCTGAAAGGTGAAAATTGACGATGTTTTGATTATAAAAAATAAATAACAAACAGAAAACGGGTATTTCCCATAATGCATTGCTGAATCTACAAAGCAGCAGATAAAGGAATATCAGAGTTCCTCCGATTACCCCCCCACAGATGACCCCAACAAGAGGTTCAAGTGACACAAAACGGAACTAAACTGAAGATATACATTATTTGATTCACGTGTTATCTAAAAGAAGTGTATAAAACATAGAAATGCGAGGTCTGTGTCTGCTCACAACTTCCTTTGTTCACCAGTGGTAGAAGCTGCATGTCCTGCTTTTGCCACCTATTGATCTAGAAAGTCAACCACTCGGGTTGATTTATAATGGGATTTGAACATATTTTAATACAGTTCAAAACCACAAGTAGATGTTCCTATTAATCTGGTTACTGAACCTTGTTCTTACACGTAAATAAAAACCCCGTTCTGCTGTTCACCAGGGGCCTGTACTACGAAGCGGGATTTGGGGTTAGCAAGGTAACTTCAGGTTTAACCCTGGGTTTTCAGGACTACGACGGTGGTTCACTTCTTACCGGGGTACATCGCCATGGTAACTTATGCTGAACAGCTAACCTGCTCCGGAGCAGGTTATGTTCGAGATACAGATCGCCGGGTATAAAAGCATTGCCCCCTGACCAATCAGCTCTCTTGGAAAATGAATCCAGTGGAGCTCGGTGCGCGGATCGTGAGAGGATCCCTCCGAAGAGAACGCGTATTCAGGGACCGCCAAAACCCCTTTGCTTTCCCTGATGAGTACCTGTATGAACGATCCAAAAAAAAAAGGAAAAAAAGAAAAAAAGAGGTGGAGGAGAAAATAAAAAATAAATCAATCAATGAATAAATAAAACAAATCATCACCCAAAATCCAATGTACAGTCAATCCAAAACTAATACCAATTAAATAAATAAATCAAGAAGAAATAAAAAAGAAGATGCATTTGTAAGGGGATAGCAAAAAAGGGATTTTCAATTTCGTCCCTCGAACATTCTGAGAAGTCACTTTAAAATACTAAATACCCCCCTCCTGAAAAAATTAAAAATTAAATAAAATAAATAAAAAAACCCAATTCTTTGGTACAGCATCAGCACAAGTTATCGGTCAACAACAATAGTTATAGAACCAATATATACAGGACTGTCTCAGAAAATTAGAATATTGTGATTTTCTGTAATGCAAACACAAAAACAAAAAAATGTCATACATTCTGGATTCATTACAAATCAACTGAAATATTGCAAGCCTTTTATTATTTTAATATTGCTGATCATGGTTTACAGTTTAAGATTAAGATTCCCAGAATATTCAAATATATGTTTATATCCCTATGAATTTACGCATTTATACAGTCAGCGATCTTTTGCCAGCTGTCTTTCCTGCATTTTGCAGCTGCAACTGTGTTGCTTTTTGCCTGTATTATATGCCTATACTCATCATATTTCCGTAAAATTATTGTTTGCTCTTCGCTACTGAAATAAGCGGCTCTGACAGCGGACTTCTCCATGCTTGCGATTGGTCATGCGCTGAAAACACCGCCCCTTTTATGTGCACGCACTCATATCCAGATTGGAGAAACCTGGGTTGATATACCGAGTTGATAACCACCGTCGTGTGACCGCTTAGCGTGATTGCAATTGTCCGGGTTAGTGAATCTGGATAAGGAAAAGATATCCTGGGTATGTTGAACTTGTTTCGTAGTACAGGCCCCAGGCTTTAAAACATCTTATCGCTCTGTCGCCCTCTAGTGGAGAAAAGAGTGAACTGCAGAACCAACATGGAATAAACATCCATCCACTCATTTTCTACACCAGTATCACAATTTCTACTTCAGCTACTACCCGGAATAAAACCAAGTCAGGGGTGCAGATCCGATGTCAGGATTGAGGGGGACACCAACGTGATTTTAATTTTTAATTTTTTGCCAATATGCAACTCATACCATGCATAAATTAAATCATAAATTGGTAAAGGCTCGCCATAAAATACTGCACAGGGAATCATTTATTGTGCTTACCTTTCTTGTTTATTTGTCCTAAACAGCCAACAGTGTGTGTCACTGCTTACTTAACTGTTATATTCGTAAATTATAATTTGAAGGGTTTTGGGCATGTAGTGTCTACTCATCTCAAATTCTTCTCACCATCTTCCTTTTATCCTATGGGACTACTTTATGCACGATTAATTGATATGTACACCTCAAAACGCACCGTGGATGTATTATTTTTTTAGAAATATATTTTTAATAAATATTCTACATATTCAACCTTTACGTCTGAAAATACATTTGTTCAATTTTGAATAATTTAGGGTTTTTCTATTGGGGGGGGGGCAACTCATGTTCTTCAGAAATTGAGGGGGTCATTTCCCCCCCGTGACCTGCACGCATGAACCAGGAAGAGTGAAGGTTAATAATCGTTTAGTGTGCCATATTTTATATTGTACATGTTAGGAGGAGTGCACCGTTCCTGGAGATACTGCAATACCAGGTCGATGCGTGGAGTGGACGGAGCAAGCCCCTATTCCATCTCCCTGTTCCAAAAATCAATTTAATATATGGTCCCCGGGTAGGGGACGTATCGGATATTAAACTGATAAGAACAGATACTACACTTGATCTTAGCCAAAAGGCCGAGAAGCGATAACCACAATGGTTTGGAGGAAACCTCCCTATTCCCGGCTCCCTCCTTTAAACTCACGGTTTTGAAAAAAAATATATATAATTTTTTTTTTCCAGGTTAGATTACTAACAGTGATTACTACAAATGTAGGTCCTGCAAAACTATTTTTCTTTTTAGCGTCTTTCGGTAAATTAAGTGAATTTAATACCACAAACAAGCGGCCAGAACTCTTCCTGGCCACGTGACACGCTGCGGACCAATAGAAAAACGCTAAAGCCCTGAGGGCGCTAGAAAAACACATTTCCTCACATTTACGCTTCAATATAAATATCACTTGCGTCTTTAACTTAATACAGTTTATAGTGCATGTATGCTGTCTTTGGGCTGTAATATGATATATGTTTAAATTATGACGTGAACTAATGCCGCCGAGATTTAAACTATTTCTTCGACGCTCCCTCAAAACAAACAGAGCTCCTCCTGCGACATCTAGCGGAAGGGAGGATGAACTACACACTAATTCAACTGCAAATTGCCTTTGGAAGGTTAATTACATAAAGAAAAACAGCAATATAATGCAACGCATACCAAATTAAAGACTTCTGTTTAAACTTTTATTTAATGTTAGTCAGCATAGGCTACAAACATTTAAAACAAAAAAAATCAAATTTTTATTTACATGAGGGGCAATAGTGTAGAAAACGTTCAAATGGTCATTGTAATTTAAGCATGCAACTTTTCTATCAGCATGACCAAAATAAAAAGTCTAGGTAGGACTCAGTTAATGTGGAAAAAAGTGAAAAATAAATAAGAAATGGCATCAAGCATGCTTGATGGCGGTTAACTGCAAGCATTCGACTGTCTCTAAAAAAAAAGACAATAATAACACAGCAGAAACTAATTCAGCGTCCCAGCAGTTGTATAAATGTTTAACAATCCAGTCTTCGTCATTAAACGGAAAAAAAAAGTGTTTTAAAGTATAGAGACTCACCAACTTTGTCGTTTTGATCCACATTTTCGCAAGTGCCTTGAGGTCCTTAATTCCACAGCAGGTATAAACGTGATGGAAGTTGAGAGCATGCGCAGATTTGGCGACCTTGATCGACGCAATTGAAGTTTGCTCGATTTGCTCGAGTTAAAGGTATAGTCAGTAATGTTGGAGAGCTAGCAAGATTTGAAAGTGGCATTTCCTCTAAGCCCCGCCCCCCCTCCTCCCCCTCCCGGCAGCGCTCCGTCCAAAGCCACGCCCCCACAAACTTTGGGGAACGCGCATTTGCAGGAGTCGAGTTTTCCAGGACATTTTGTACAGCACATTTTCAACAAAACTACCCCATGTCTCATTCACCTGTAAGTGAGGCCGGTTTTAGGGGGGGGGGCAGGGGTGGGCTGTGCCCACCCAAACGTGCATCCTGCCCACCCAATTAAAGTTACGGGGATCCTTTATTTTTTTTATAATTTTATTTTTTTATAAATATAAATAAATATCACAGAATATCTGTACCGTTTCTGATTGGGTGGGCAGTGCGCATCATTTTTAGACACAACAATGAACGCATACCGCAAAAGTTGTGTCTCGGCGGAGGGACCCGACGTCTCAGTAAAATGAGCACAACAGAGAAGTTCAGAACAGCACACAGAGCACACACTGAAGGCTGATTTATGGTTCCGCAGTACACCAACGCAGAATGGTCCGTGTCGCCGCGTACCCTAGGGTCAGAGGTGGCAAATCCGGCTTCAGAAAGTAAAAGTCCTACCATGTATTTGTTCTGTCCATTCACTCAACCAGCTGATTCTAATCAGCACAGCTCTTCAGCCAGGTAGATGAGCTAATTAGTGAACTCACCTGGTTTTAGTGAATGGACAGAACAAATATATGGCAGGACTTTTACTTTCTGAAGCCGGATTTGCCACCTCTGCCTAGGGTACGCCGTAGCCTATGGCGTAGGATACGGCGTAGCCTACGGCATAGGCGTGGCAACGGAGCCTGCACAGCACCACAGCGCACTGCCAGCCGCACCGGCGCTCTCCGCCCTTGCCTCCATCCCCACGGACACCCATACTGGGGAGGTGGTATTTTTGGCTGCGTTTTCTCGTTTTCTGCGCCATTCTTCAGCAAACTGACTCCAGTGTGTGAAGTTTTCCGGCAAGATTTTCGACGTAACGAGTGCGCGCATGGGACAGAGGGGGGCGGGGGCGGGACTTAAAATGAAGGCATCTGATTGGTTCTTTCCCCCCTGCCAATCCTCTGGTCCTCTGACCAATCCGTGCCATTTGGTGCGCAAAAAACAGATTGGTCAGAGTTTTTACAGGATTAAAGCTGTCAGAGAGGTCAGATGTTTTTCTTTCCTTTTTCTGATGACATTATTCACTGGCTATTCTCAGGATGGAAGGACCATTTCACCCAGTATAACAATAAATGTTTTTGAATACGATTACAGACTATACCTTTAAGAGAGACAAATGGATCGCTGCAATTCTCAGAAACAACTGGATTCCAGGCACCGAAACGTGGATTTGCGGTTCCCATTTTGTATCAGGTAATGTTGGATTTTTGGGTAGCTAACGTTAAACGGTCAAATCATAAAGTTCGGTGTCCTCATCACTTTAATTTCACCAACAAATCCTGCCTTGAAGTCGGACCAAGCATCAAGACTTTTGTAAGCCTTCAAGCTTTGCTTCGTGTATTTCCCCGGCGTAGAAATTAAGTACCGGTACATATAAATATCAGGAAACTGGATTCGTGGCCAAATATTAATGTCCATGGACCACTGGTTCTTGATAACTGTACCAAATATTAATGTCCATGGACCACTGGTTCTTGGTAACTGTACCAAATATTAATGTCCATGGACCACTGGTTCTTGGTAACTGTACCAAATATTAATGTCCATGGACCACTGGTTCTTGGTAACTGTACCAAATATTAGTGTCCATGGACCACTGGTTCTTGGGGTAACTGTACGGGTCACTGTCAAGTCTAACTGTCTTTAATTTAAGCCCATAATCGGCTGTTATCCCGTCTTCTCCACTAGTCGCAGCTGTTTTTCTGATGTTTTGCCACTGTGCAAGTAAGGGGGCTGGTCCAGTGGGGAAGTGACCTCTAAGTACAATTTCTGATCTCAAAACACAAAACTCTGAGTCTATGTCATGGTATTTGACGTTCTGTACATGACCACAGAGAACGTATTCATAAGCATCCAGTGATTTATAGGCTGGTAATTTCTCTCTCGTGTACACGCTCGGTTTCTCAATTAAATAGGTAAATATATCTGACCACTGTACATTTGGCCACTTGCTAACGTCTTCAACCCACTCATTAATAGAACACGGATCTGGAAGTCGGACACCATTTGTCAAAGTCAACTTATTAAGGTAAAATTCGCGATCTTTGGGTGATAATCCTCTTGCATAGCTTGACACGCTGTTCATCTCCACCATCTTCTGTTGCCAAAATGCGCGCGCATACGTTCTACTTACGTCATCATTGTTTTACAAACACAAAAAGAGATGAAGAAGCCCTGCAGAAAAAGTAAACAATAAACATAAGCAGGCTGAATCTCGCATGAAAATAATATAGGAATTTGTTTAAATAACATAATATTATTTTCATGCAGGTGTCTGTCCTCAGCCTCCGTCCTCCATCGACGCTCCTGTCATCTGTGAGACGCCCCCCGGTGGCAGCAGCTGGTATAACATGTAGACGTGGGTCAGTGGAGGACCGGGTCGTTGTTGGAGAACCACGTTCACACCTCAGGTCACTGATTTCAGTACGTTCAAACAAACACAAGTTTCTGTTTCTGTTTCTGAGAAAATATATCAAAAACAAGAACGTTTTGTTCATTTTTTTTAATTATTTCATTGGAAACCAAATCCATTACTCTTATACAACAAATCCACCTTAAGCATCGACTGAAGTGTAACAAAAGTAAATATTCTACAGAAACAGCTTTGTATGTTCACTTTTAAACATTCAGGGTTGTTTCCTTTAACTTTGACTTGTTGTCACACACATCAGGAAACAAAGACACGTCAGAGTCCTCTGTTGAGATGAAACAACTCTGAGGTCTTGATCCTCCACAGATTTGTTCCTGGTGTCTTTATATGTGAAGAAAACTACATTTATTCTACTTTGAAGAACAAGACATTTAAAAAATGCTCAAGTTGAATCTGAATGTTTATATAAAATCTTGCTGGAGTGTTTTGGATCAGCTGGATATTTCTTTGTTGAGACGTCCTGATAATAACTTTAATGCAGAGCAGAAGTTTATTAGTAGAAACATTATTTACTGAATTAACGTGATGGACATGTAATGATGTTGTTGACTAACTCTTGAAATGTGACCTTTGTTTCAGATGTTCAGCAGCTGATGCTCCACAATGTGAGTATCAGAGCGCCGTTTCTTCCCTTGTGGTCAAACATGGAACTGCAGCAACGTTGATGTTCAGAGGTCGATTCCTCTCTGAAACAGTGAAATAAAGTTGTTTAAAAACACCTGTTCGTGTAACAGAGTTTAAGAGACATTTCTGTATTTGTGTTTGTCTCCAGGATGATCCAGAGAACAATGTTACTTATGCTGCTGTTGGTGGTTTTAATCCAAATACTTCCACTAAAATGAAGGTAAGTGACTCCCTCAGATGTGGTTTTGCTTCTTCATAATGTTTCCATCTTAAATGTGTTTTACAGGACTATTGTAGGATTACGGAGAGTAATGCAGAGTTTAGCTGAGAATCTGTCAGCAGATACTTTTACCTCCAGGTGAAGACAGATAGATGGAGGACAGCAGGTCCTTCCATGAACTTGTGGTTTCAAACAGCAACACAGATCTTAAAGACAACTTCCTGAGTATTTCTTGATTTTCTCCTCCAGGTAGATTCGGAGAACAACGTGACCTACGCCTCTATTGATCACTCTGGAAAGACTTCTGCTAAGAAAAATGTAAGTAAATATAGAAGAACAGGTGATTACACTGGTTGATGAGCAGGATTTCTGATGAATCATGTTTCTGGTTTGTTCATTTCAGGTCAAGGAGGAAGAAGATGTGGTGACTTATTCTGCTGTGAGGATCAAAACCAACCAACAGTGACCCCAGCAGTCTCTGCAGCCGCGTCTCCAAACCCAAATAGAGGATAAAATACCTGGAGGACGTCCGGTTGTCCAGCTGCTGACAGGAAGTGGACAGTTGGACTCATGTTCAGTCGTATTAGATGTAGTTGTTCAGCAGGAGCACTTGTTGATCACTTTTCTTCTTTCTCTGCTCTACCTTTCATTTGTACTCTGATGGTAGAATCTGATCTTTTATTTCTGGAACTGTTAATTCCATTTTAGGTTGAGTTTTTTTTAATAAGCCATACATTTGTCTCAGTGTCTCAACAGTTGTGTCTGTTTTACAAGCTTCATTTATTCAGTATCAATAAACTGGACTAAACAAGTGTCTCACTCTAATATTTATTTGGACTTCCTTTAGTTGTCATGTGACCGTGTCCTTGTTTCAGTCAGATCATCATGTATCTAAACATTCATTTCCATCCTGAGCTGCATTTATATTTCCACTAAGTGTGTTGATGATGGGGGAGTGGGACTGATGTGCAAGGTCTTCTTCAGCCCGTCCTGAAGATCCTCACTGGGTGAAGGTCTGGATTTAGATTTGATCAAAGCAGCAGCGTGAGTGCTGACAGGAACCAGTAAGAGACCACATATCTCTCCCGTGTTGGCCTCCCTTCATGGGTTCTCCATAACATCTACAATCAAAGTCAAAACTCTGTTATTTGCATCTAAAGTCCTAAACCAGGGGTGTCCAACCCTGGTCCTTGAGAGCTACTGTCCTGCATGTAGGGACACATTTAAAACCTGCAGGGACGTGGACACCGAGGACCGGGGCTGGTGTTGAGCCACAAAGGAGTGCTGGTTCAGTTATAAGAAAGTGATTGATAATTGTCTTACGATAGTTATTAATAACTAATGAAGATTACTCATCAAAATGAAATCAATCAAAACGAGGCACCACCTGACTTATCAGGAAATAATGACTAAACAGCTAAATCAGTCTCAAAGTAGCTGTTATTCCCTACGTGCCAGACTGTTGCCAGGGGAGACGTTACAGAATAACATTGAAGGAAGGAGTCCGAGCACAGACCTTTGCAACCAGCAGCTGTGACAAATATCTATAAAATAAACACAAACAACTTCTCTCATTCAAATTAATCAGAATTTATTTAAAAAAGTCTTAAAAGAAAGTGAAACAAAATTCGGGATCAATTCCGATGCCTAAACAACAACTAACTAAACATTAAACACAAACTTCAGATCATCCATGTGTGGGTGTGTGTGTCAGTGCGTAAATGTGAATTATTTCTTTCAAACTAAATTAACTAAACTGGTGCATTTTAACTCAACTTTAAATTATATCAGCACTGATCACAAATGTACACTTTTTATCCAGTGTGAATACGTTGATGTCTCCTTAGATTACTTGATGTGGCAAAACCTACTCCACACTGATCGCATCTGTATGGTTTGTTTCCAGTGTGAATACGTTGGTGAGTCGTCAAATGACCTTGCTGGGCAAAAGCCACTCCACACTGATCACATCTGTATGGTTTGTTTCCAGTGTGAATACGTTGGTGAGTCGTCAAATGAACTTGCCGGGCAAAAGCCGCTCCACACTGATCACATCTGTAAGGCTTTTCTCCAGTGTGAATACGTTGGTGCCTCATTAAAGCACTTTGCTGGGCAAAAGCTGCTCCACACTGATCACATCTGTAAGGCTTTTCTCCAGTGTGAATACGTTGGTGAGTCGTCAAATTACTTTGATGGGCAAAAGCCGCTCCACACTGATCGCATCTGTAAGGCTTGTCTCCGGTGTGAATATGTCGGTGTTTCGTAAGATCACCTTGCTGGGCAAAAGCCGCTCCACACTGATCACATCTGTAAGGCTTTTCTCCAGTGTGAATACGTTGGTGACTCGTTAGGTGACTTTGTTGGGCAAAAGCTGCTCTACACTGATCACAGCTGTACGGTTTACCACCAGTGTGAGTTTTCTTATGCTTCTTCAGGTTTGATGATGTGGTGAAGACTTGCTCGCAATCATCACAGCAGTGTCTTTTGGGTCTTCCTTTATGATTCTGTAACAGAGAAGATGACTTACATTATCTTGGCTGCATTATCAAAAGCCTTTTCAGTTTCAATAAAGTGCTGCCTCTCAGGTTTTTTCCTGTGAGACAATTAAGTTTATTTTCTGAGGACTAATGTTAAACATATTTTGTTACAACTAGTTCTTAACAGTACGACACCTTCAGATGAGACTTCTTATACGTCTACGTAATAAGTGTAAGAATTGAGAGTTGCTGAAAAAACACACTCAAAACCCATTCATTAACTATTTATATTCAACATAATATTGAACATGAACTATTGTGTATATACACACAAACACACACACGTGTGAAAAAGTGTTTACCCCTTCCTGATTTCTTATTTTTTTGCATGTTTGTCACACTTAAATGTTTCAAATCAAACAAATGTAAATATTAGACAAAGATAACACAAGTAAACACAAAATGCTAATTTTAAATTAAGCTTTTTATTATTAAAAGGGGAAAAAAAAACATATATAGCTCTGTATGAAATTTCTACAACCACACTCAGGCCTGATTACTGCCACACCTGTTCTCAATCAAAAAAAAAAAATCACTTAAATACGACCTGCCTGACAAAGTGAAGTAGACCAAAAGATCCTCAAAAGCTAGACATCTTGCTGCGATCCAAAGACATTCAGGAACAAATGAGAAACAAAGTAATTCTATCAGTCTGGAAAAGGTTACAAAGCCATTTCTAAAGCTTTGGGACTCTAGCGAACCACAGTGAGAGCCATTATCCACAATCCAAGAGTCACAAAAGACCCCAGAACAACATCCAAAGACCTGCTGGCCTCACCTGCCAAGACAAAAGTTCCAAGTTCCAAGACAAAAACCACTGCTGAGCAAAAAGAACATAAAGGTTCGTCCCAGTTTTGCCAGAAAAAATCTTGATGATCCCCAAGACTTTTGGGAAGATACTTTGTGGACTGAAAAGACAGAAGTTGAACTTTTTGGAAGGTGCATGTCCTATTACATCTGGCGTAAAAGTAACGCTAAAGTAGCGCTTTAATGCATTTTTATTGTTTTAAGGCCTATGTTACAACGTTCAGTCAGTTAAGCCTAACGTAAGCTCAAAGATGGCCAAAAAATTTATTTTGCTAAATTTATTTATTTTATTTACAAGTTATTGTTCTTTGCTGGTATAATGTCTGCTGGAATATTTAAGAAATGCTGGGAAATTAAAAAATGTTCAGTTTTTTATGTTCAACAAATGTTTTCTACCTTGTAATTTTGTAAAAGATTTTTTTCTTTTAAAAGCATGCCTAAATCAAATTTATTTGATTTATGCAATGGTGAAAAAATTGGCAAAATAAATGAAAAACTGCGAAGAACCATGTTCGGTATTGTTCGGTATTCGGCCAAGTGTTTATTATTATTTTCGGTTTCGGCCACAAATTTTCATTTCGATGCATCACTATCAAAAACCCTCCAATGTGGCTGAATTAGAGCAATTCTGCATAGATGAGTGGGCCAAAATTTCACCACAGCGCTGTAAAAGACTCATTGCTAGTTATTGCTAACGCTTGATTGCAATTGTTGCTGCTAAGGGAGGCCAAACCAGTTATTAGGTTTAGGGGACAATCACTTTTTCACACAGGGCCATGTAGGTTTGGATTTTCCTTTATATAAAAACTAGGTATGCCCCGATACATCGGTATCGGGGCTGATACTGCTCTCATATACTCGCATTCGCAAAAATTCTCCGGTACCACTTCATTGTTGTTGTAGTTACTGATTAGTGACTCTAGGGGGAGATGTTGAGCCGTCCCACGGCTCCCCGGGTGAGTGTGCAGCCTGGCGGCGGAGCAGCCGCAGAGCCGCCGCTGCTCAGCCAGCTGTTCCGGTTAGCCGCTAATCGGCTAAGCTTAGCCAAAGATCTTCTATACACAAGATAGCGCATTACCGTTACTGGCAATGGTATGGAATGGTATACACTTCCGGTCTCCTAAGTGGGCGTGGTCGCCGCTCTGACCTCACTTCCTGTCTCCTAAGAAGAAGGAGGAGGAGAACCACGTGTGGATGGATCACGGCAGCGGCTTTTAGTTACGTCGCGTGTTATCGGTAGAGGTAAGTGGGCTATTTACATTTTCTTTTGCTAATATTAGATATTTACACAACTAACAGCCATATTTAGCATTACGAAAATTAGGTGGCGAGGGCATTCACGAACCTTAGTTGACGTTAGCTTACAATTTTGACACGGTTTTGCTAACGTTGACGCTACGTTTGGTTTTGAACAAGATAATAGTTTAGTTTTAGTTTATTTAGCACATAACATGAAAAAAATAACATTACACAAATAAGTGCAGTTAAAAGAAACTGTGCAGGGAGGAGCGAGCAAGCCAGTAGCTTTATGAGGAGCCCCCACCTAATAACATTTAACAATATAGTTATGAGGATACAAAATCATAAAAATGAATAATGTATCATAAAAATTGAATGCAGAACATGAATGAAAAGAAAATAAAAAAAAATACTGTAGACATGATCATGAAAATATGAATATTATGCTGAACAAATGGCAACACAGAATATGAAGTACAAAAGAAACATTAACAGTGGGAAAAGCAATTCCAGACATTTCAGCGGATGTAGGGCGAGGGCCTGCCGTGTTGAGTAGGAATGAAATTGAGAGTTTGTGGTAACGTATGAACTAAATTGCTCAGGAACATTTCCTTCTGAGGAAAATATCTTTTAAAGAAAAATGCATATTTGGTAACTGTTGATGTCATAAATAGTAAGGATCTGTAGATTTTTAAATAAGGCAGCAGCAGTAGCATCCCAGACAGATCGAGATGCAAGTCTTACAAAACCATTCTGGAGAATTAAGATTTTATTTTATGGAGAGTAGCTGTAAATGTACTCCCCCAAACAATATTGCAATATGAAAGGTGAGGATAGATAAGACTGTAATAAAGAGTAAGTAGACACTGCTTAGAAACAAGGTGTCTAACTTTACTTATTATGCCAATAGATTTGTTTATTCTTTTACTCAAACAATAAACCTGTTCTCTCCAACACAAACGCTCATCAATAATTAATCCTAGAAATCTTGTAGATGATACTTGGGGCATTTCTGTAGACTCAATTGTAATTTTAGATAAATCCTTGTTGTATGATTTTTTTTTTTTTGGCACCAAAGATAATAAAATTAGATTTTTTTATATTCAGAGATAACTTGTTATAAACAACATTAATCCGAAATATTTATAGAAAAAACGGAAGCGCACACATTCAATGGGATTTTAGCAGTTATTTTATTGTGCATGAAGTCAGACGTTCCAATCTCTCTTCCCGAAATCCATCAATCAATCAATCAATCAATCAATCAATCAATCAATCTATCTTTATTTCTAAAGCCCTTTACAACACACAGGGTGACCAAAGTGCTTTCCATTAAAATCCACATTAAAACAAAACAATTTAAAAACAACATAATAAAACCATTAAAATTAAATGAAGAATATATCACATCAATACTATGTATTAAAAGCCAGTCTAAATAACCAGGTTTTCAGTCTGGATTTAAAAACCCCAAAGTCAGTGATGGTGCGCATTTCTGGGGGCAGCTTATTCCAGAGTCTGGTCCAGCAACGGAGAAGGCCCGATCACCCCAGAGTTTAGTCCTGGTCCTAGGGACTTCCAGCAGGAGCCGATTTGAGGACCGTAGGCCTCTAGTGGAGTTCTGAACTCGCACTTGTTCACATGAATAAACAGGGGCAAGCCCATTGAGGGCAAAACAAAGATTAAAATTTTAGATTTAACATTTTAAAAACAATTCTAAAAGAAACAGGAAGCCAGTGAAGAGCAAATAAAACCGGAGTGATGTGTCATTCTGAACAAGCTGAAGACGGCTAAGGGAAGACTTGGAGACACCAACATACCAAGCATTGCAATAGAAAAGCAGAAATATAAATATTTCACAGCAAACTGGTGAAACATTTTAGTTTTCTCCTGGCTGTCGTCTTATCCTCCTTTATTTTCCTGTTGCCCTTCCTTAACTCTGCTCCAATCCTGCATATGATGTATTTGTCCATTATTTTTTCTTGCAGAACAAATGCATGCACCGGGTGTGCTTCTGCGAGGACAGAGAAAGCGTCAGAGTTTTCCACCTCCTGCCTCAAAGTCCTGCGGAGACTGCACTCTGCCCAGTGCACTCTCAGTGACTCTTGTAGTTTTGCCTCCATCTTTATCACTGCTTCTTGAAAGACTCTAGATGGTTCCATTAACTTGGCCTCATGTGTGTATTTTTTCCTTTTAAGGAAAATATTCGAGTCTCCAAGGGTTGCAGCATAGCTGTGGTCGGCATGATTGACATGGATCAGCAGTTCCTCACATCTGGCGCAGGAGGAGAGTAGTGGGTCCTCCTTCAGCTCCCTGATCAACCAGCCAGATATGTACGTCAAGACTTCACCTTGAATGCAGTCTGACACCACAATCTCCTCTGTCATCACCTCCATCTCCTCTGTGGGTTCTTCACATTCTGTAATACACTTTATGTAACATATAAGCATGAGTTAGACTCATTTATTATTATTTTTTTAATCTATTGACTTCATGCATTATCATATACAGCAGGTTGAACTGGGTGTTTTTTTTACCTTTATTTAACCAGGAAAGACATGGGGATTTGGCTAATATATCACAATGACACAGCAGTAATGTACCCACGTGTAAACGGTGTAGTGCAACAATAAAAACTAGAAATTATTAGAATGTACATGCATATACATGGTGCAGGTGTCAATAAGGACTTTATAGTATGTTTAATTGAAAGTTTGACCAAATATACAGGTTCCTAGTCTAAATGAAATTGAGAAAGTACAGTTTTGTAAAGGGGTGAGCAAATGTGCACATTTATTGTCAATGGGCAGGTGACAGGCAGCCATACACAAGTGACTTTTGTTGATACATACCTGTGAGGTAGACGATGTCGGGGGATTCAGGTGAAGTCTGAGGTCAGGAAATGTGCTGAGCAAAAGGGTGCCATTATCAGACAGGCAGTTGCTCCCCATGTTGTTGGTAAGATTTGCAATGGAGGCACTTTTGAGGGCTGAGGCAAACTCCCTGCTTGTTGGGTTGAACCTGTGTCCACCCTTGCCACGGATCCCAGAGAACAGATTCTATTAGAGGACATAATATTACTTCTGTCTTGCACACTATTTCTACTATTCAATTATTGTATTAATTAATTACCTCAAGGCAGTCCTGATTCAGCTTGGCTGTACAGAGGAATTTTAGTTCTCCCAATTCTTTCCCCAGCTGCTGGACAATCAACATGACACTGCGGATTGTGAGGATGAAGCCGCGCTGGCAAGGGGGAGTGAATCCAGGTCTGTAGTAACATATTACAGAGTTTTCAGCACTCTACTGAGGACAGGTACAGTTTGCTCAGTTTGTTGAAGACAAGAATTTGGAAAATGTCAGTTGTCCTTTGCCTTTTTCTGACCACACCATATGTAATGTTTTGTAGCCAACCTGAAGGTCCAAGATGAGATCCAGTGAAGGCTGTCCATGAGGACGCTCGTCTGTTGATCACTTCCTGGTCCAAGAGGCCGGCGCCATGGATTTTCATCGGAGTAGCTTCTGTGAAGGAAGTTTCATCTACATTGACTCTAATAATCATTGCCAAAAATTGGAAAATGAATCTGTGATGATCAGTAAGTATTTCAAATAGTCATAATTAATACCTTGAATTCAGTATATCAAACAGCCTGTTCATATCCTCAAAGAACTCCGCTGTAGCATGTGCCTCACTTGGTAGCCTTTTTAGGTCAATCATGGTCTTCATGCCTATATGATTGTACGATTATTACATCAGATATTGTAATAAGGGTGAAGAGATATCATTTAAAATGTAAGAATACACAGGCATAACAATTTGATCCAACACAAATCAGATTGAATTCTGATTGCTGTATTAATGTAACAGAGATGCATCATAAAAATGTTGTATATGTTGATTCAGTAAATTTCTATACATTTTAAAAGTTCCATCAGGCTGTCAAAAGTAAAATAAAAATGAGTTGCCTACCGGCTGCCACAGTGTGACTGAACACTTGAGTTGCAAGTGGAACTGGCATGTTGGTGAAAGGCGGCAGTGATACATGCTTCCTAGTTATTTTTGGAGCCATGCGGAGAGAGTTCTGTCTGTCAATATCATAAAAGATTTCAAAGTGTTTCCACTGGGCTTGTCTGGCTCCTATCTGTAACACAAGAGAAAAGAAGCTGGTGTGATACAAGTGGCTTGATACTATTCGTGTGGTTTACAAGATTGGACCAGATGTAGTCTGGACTGTCAGACCCATGGAACACTGATAATGATAATAATGAAACTAACCCTCAGACCATGATTTTTAAAGTTGTTACGCACAGATTTTACAAGATGCGGCACATCGAATATCAGTGGAATTTTCTTCCCATCCACTGATATACAGTGTGCCACATCTGTGCTGTCTGCAATGTCCAGGCTGGCTCCCAACAGCTTTAGTGTCTTCATGTTGGAAGACGATTGGTCACAGACCACAGAAATGACCTGTTGTAAGAGACGCATCGTGCACATGTTAACACAGCCTCCATTACGTTGTGCTCCTCTAATTGGATTTTATTTGGACTTACAGTGAAACCAATCTGGCCTAGGCGCCTCACAGCCTCTGACAGTATTTCTGCTGTCTTTTCTGCAGAGAGAGTACCTTTGGCCAGGAAGTATCCTATCGCCTGCAGTGAAGAAGAATTATGAAGAATTTCTCCCATGGGTAAATTGATCCTCTGCATATATATAGATATCTACAACACACATCTGACCCACTCTGAACTAAACTGTATCCTGTATCTGTAGTGTTCAGTAGCTCTATGAAACTAATGAACATCAACTCACTTGCTTCCACTTTGAGGCCACTCCTCGAGCCATCAGTACCATGGCTTGGTTAGCCACCTCGCCTTCATGCGTGAGCCCATCTATCCTGTCCAATGCCCGATTGTAATCCAGATGTTTTTCTATCGCCATTTCATCAAAAATTAATGAAATGGCAAGCTCAGATGCCTTCATTGTTTTGGCTAACTGTGCCATCTGGTTCAGAATTGGATCAAGGAAACCTGGCTGTAAAACAGGAGCAGTAGCCTGTTAGTGGAATGGATTGACATATTAAAAATGTGTGAAAGAAGATCATTGCAGTGTGGACACATTGTCATAGATTTGTAATAGCAGAACAGAAACATGGTAATAGCGCAGAAAGTCTGATATTACAATCTGTTATTTAAATATATTATGAACTGTTGACACATCACTCTAGATCTATAACTATGTCATGATCCATAAGATTCTGTAACTACTCTTACATGGAAATGGCCCACGTTGGTATTTATGAACTGTTGAAGTGTTGATGAGGATGGAAGAATAAAATGCCTCCTCAATGTCCTGTAAGCGTTCTGGCTGTGATGGAAAATCTGCACACCCAGCTGTTTGATAGATGTTGGGAATTTTCTTGCTCTCTGTTTTTGGCCACAAGTTTTGACTTGATGGTGTAAAAACTCTGCAGTCTCTGGAGGAAGAACTTTCAGGGCATCAGAGAGTTTTTCTTTTGCCTTTTCTGCTTTAAGCCTTGAGAGAATAAAGAAAGATTTTATTTTTGAAGAAGGGAGGGAACTTAAGACCAAAAAAAAAACCCAATATACACACAAAGTTACACCACAGCTCTATAGTATGGAATGGAAGGAATGCCTACTTTGCTTTCAGGTCCCTCACTTGAGCTTGCAGTCCATTTTTCAGTCTCCTCTTGCTGGCCTTTTCTCTATAAAGCTTAGCATTAATCTTTCTTTTTCCCTTACGCTCTCTCTTGAGTTGCTGCTCAAGCTGCCGTCTTTTCTCCCTTTCCAGTTTCAGTTCTTCCTCAAGCTGTCCCTATTTTTAAGACATGTTCATTGAAATCCACCATACAGATCAGTATCTTTATTCTAGTGATATAAAATGTATTATTTGTAACTATCTGTTTTTAATTGCAAATTGACTTATCTATTACAACCACCTTACGTCAACTACCACCTCTTGTACTTCATCTACTTCCTCAAATACTTCTTTGGCTATTTCCTCTTTTACTCGGTTTTCTGTCCTCTCCTTAAAAATAAAATGCCTTTACCATACTCATTCTCCTCATTCTCATTCTCTCCAAGGAGAATGTAAGGAGAATGAGACTTGCAGGGCACTGCCAAAGACACACAGAACTGTCAGCCAGCAAGCTGGTGCTGTGGGAGCCAACATGCGGGCGCCGGTCAAGAGGACGTCCTACACCAACATATGTGGACATACTCAAGAAGGATGCAGGGGCCCAGAGTACCAGCGAACTGGAAAGATGTATGGAGAATGGGGATGACTGGAGACAACGATGGACGGCTCGTCTGAGGACGACCTAGAGATACTACCAGTGATGTAATGGTGTGGATTGGAAGTTGTTTCATGAATTAGATGTCTGACACTAAGTACAGAAGCATTCTATTGTAGTATACAGGTGGCAAATTCATATCAGTGGCACATTCTTTTTTTAAATGGCATGGGTATAATTAATTTGTTTTTCTGTTTTTTGTTACAGGGGCTGCCAATATTGGTATGACCACTGCAACCCTCAGGTCCCTAAAAGATGTTATGAGCTCAGAGAGATGTGCAAAACTTCATAGGACATGAGAAAATAGTAGCTTTTCTTAAAAGATAAGATCAGTGTCATTTTATTTTTTTCTTATTGTCAACATAGTCTATGAAAAGACTAAAACCTACAATGTATTTCTCCTACTTACAAGTACGGCCCATCTAGCCAACACCAGATTATAGCTCATATGCAGAAGTCATAGAACTCCATTGTTGTAAAAAATATAAAAGGATTAAAAGGATTATTGCTTTGATCAACATATTTTAATGTTGAAATTAACATAGGTATTTTTTACATTCCAGTACTTTTTCATAGACTTGAGTTAGGGCTGTTCGATTTTGCCCAAAAATAAAATCTCGATTTTTTTCTCTCAAAATCCGATTTTCGATTACGATTACGATTATTTTGTGAATTGACAAAAGGCAAAGAAATGATTTCAAATATGCTGTTTTTTTATTGAACATTTGCCCCATTGGGCTTTAAGTGCAAACTTTGCTCTTATTAAACCAAAAATGAATGAATAAAGTGCAAAACTCTGTAAAATAAGTTGAAAAAAAG
This sequence comes from Cololabis saira, assembly GCF_033807715.1. Taxonomy (NCBI): domain Eukaryota; kingdom Metazoa; phylum Chordata; class Actinopteri; order Beloniformes; family Belonidae; genus Cololabis; species Cololabis saira. Next base: position 44,842 of record NW_026906285.1, on the reverse strand, counting down.
TTTTAAAAAATATAATAAAATATAAAGTTTTATCTCTGGAAAAAAAAAATCAGCAAATCATACATACAGTAAGTTATATTTCCAATTAAATAAAACAAGACATTTTCTAATTAAACTAAACTGGGTCTTTGCATGCTAAATAATAATGCAACCCATGAAGGAGGTAGAGGTGTGTAATGTCATTACATTTGCTATTCACATTTGCAAGTTTTTTGCAAGGAACACGAGCCGGCCTACCGCATCTGGCTTGAGGGATGCCCGGTGGCATGTTACAACGCCCCCTCCTACACTAAAGAGCCTCTCCGGTGGGGCACTTGTCGCAGGTATTGAGAGGTATTTCCATCAATCATTAATATGGTATCAATCATTAATATGTGTGAAGACAAGGTAAAAAAAAAAAAATGAAAAATCGATTTTACGATTTTCACGTTTTAACATCGTTCTAATTACATAATCGCGATTACGATTTAAAATCGATTAATCGAACAGCCCTAACTTGAGTATAATGTGCAATGCGGATGCTCGGGGACTGTGCTGTTCTGTTTACTACTGTAGATTGATAGATCGATAGAGCCTGTTGCCTTTTGAAGTAAATTTTGTAATAACTAAAATACCCCTGTTTTTTATGCCCCCCCTCAGAGACATCTACACTGGTCGACTTCTAAAAAAGGCCAGAAACATCAGCACTGACCCCACACACCCCAGACATGCCCTGTTTACCCCACTTTTATGACACTCAAATCCAGAACCACAAGACTGAGTAGCAGCTTTTTCCATCAGGCCGTCTAAGCCAGTGATTCTTAACCATAGGGCCACGGCCCACGCTTGGGCCGCGAGCGCCATCTAGTGGGTCGCCAAAAAAATTCAGTTTTGCAACTCCCAACCAAATGAGGAGAAGAAGACACTCAGCTAGCTGTACGTGTAATAGTAAGAGAAATGGTGTGTATTTACAGAGAAAATCCTTCATTTTGCACAGAGTACGTTTAGATCCGCCAGGATCAGGGATCGATTAATTGGGTCTGCGCCCAGAGCGAGCGAGCGCAGCGTGATCATTTATCCTGATGCGTCCCCGCGGCCGGGGAGGTCGGTGCCGCTCGGGCGGTGGGCTCCGTCGTTACTGCTGAAAGATGGTAGATGTAGATGCGTGGGCTGTCGTGTCTGCTGGACTGGACTGTTCGGGCTTTCGAAAAAGCATCGGAAAGTAACTGCTGCAGCGCGACCAGAGAGCTGCGGTGCGGGCTGTGCCCGTCGCAGCTGATCAGGCTCGGATGAACCCGACACACTGAGTCCTGACAACTTATTAATGTAAATAACTTAAAGTAAAATCAAACTAAGTTTTATCCTCGCTGTATTTTTAAATATGCAACCCGGAATGGACAAATTCATCCTGTTCAGTCTTCCCACTGGGACAAAACCAGTGTCTCATACGTTCAGAGACCGTGGCGTTCAAAGTGCGAAAGTGAAAGGCCACTGAAACAAAACACAAAGTTTTTCATCAAACATATCCACTCAAGTCTGAACTGAAGTCACAGAAAAATAAACTGACCATCTTAAAAGCCCATGTTTGGGTCCACATACAGCTGTGAAGCAGCTTTCTCCACAGTGAACATAATTAAAACTAAATATCGTTCCAGGCTCATCAATGAGCACCTCCACATGCATATGAGAACCTGACACCATCCAGCCCAGATTTAAAGTCCTGGCAGGAGAAGTTAGAGCTCAGTTCTCTCACTGAACAACAGAAAGTGGGGGCATAAGATTAAGGGGAAGAAAGAAAAACTGCAAAACTGTTAAATTGTTAAGATGTGTTTATATTAATTTAGTATAAAAATGTGTTGAGACAATTAACAAAGAAAAGGGGAAATTCAAACTGCTGGTAGAGAAATAAAATAAGATAGCATTTGAAAAATAAAATAAAATCTACTTTATTTTTAAGAGAAAAAAATGTTTAATTCAAGTTAAACATGTTAATTGGCAAATATGTACTTTTTTTAATATAACAGTCAGATGCAGATGTTGATACAACTATGAGGCTACTTGAATATATACACACACACACACACACACATATATATATATATATATATATATATATATATATATATATATATATATATATATATATATATATATATATATATATATTATGATGTTCTGGACCTTCGCTTGAGTAAATTTTCTCTAAATGGACCTCTTAAAGTTTTAGTTGAATACCCCTGCTATACAGTGTTTATATTTAATGGGCCCCGGGCCACTCTGTACTGAAAAAATTGGGCCCCAAGGTCAGAAAGGTTAAGAACCCCTGGTCAAAGCCATCACAAAGACATCAAGAAATGGATTGTAGGTTTTGGTCCTTTCAGAAGCGATGTTGACAATAAGAAAAAAAATGAAATTACACTGGTCTCATCTTTTCATTTAACGAATCTATACTTGAGTGGATAACTATTGGTATGCAAATGTTTAATTGTCGCCTGTTTTTTGTGCTCTTCAACTACAGGAAGGGGCAATACCTACCAGTGTTTTCGATCCTGCGTAGCACACGTCTACCAGCAGTTGATGGAGGAGGATTAGGGCAGTTGATTATAGTAGGTGTAGCATTGTCTGTCAGACGTTTTCTCTCTTGCTGCAAAATATATTCTCATTAAGATCTCTTGTCTCATCATACTAACAATTGGGTCATACTTAATTTTATGGTACAGTAATAAGTCGTACTTTGTATCAAATTAGACAAAATAGAAATGTAATGTTCTTTAAAAGACAGTAAACAAACACAGTTATACTCTAATTGGACACGATACAACTAAATTATGCTGTAATTGGAAACTGCATATAATGCCATATTGGACCCAAAATATTCTAATAATAATAATAATAATACATTTTATTTATATAGCGCTTTTCTGGGCACTCAAAGACGCTTTACATTAAAACAAAACACATAATACAAATTACAATTACACAGGACAGTACAAAAGGACACAACATGAGACAGGACATTAATCACACATTAAAAGCAGTTCTGTAAAGGTGAGTTTTGAGATGGGATTTGAATGTTGGGAGGTCTGTACAGTCACGGATGTTTTTGGGGAGGGAGTTCCAGAGGGTGGGTGCAGCGATGGAGAAGGCCCTGTCGCCCCAGGTCCGGTGCTTGGTTCTGACTGGAAGGGACAGGAGGTTGGCGTCAGAGGAGCGGAGGCTGCGGGAGGGAGTGTAGCGGTGGAGCAGGTCGGTGAGGTAGCAGGGGGCCTGGTTGTGGAGGGCTTTGTGGGTGAGGAGAAGGATTTTGAAGTGGATCCGTTGAGGGATGGGGAGCCAGTGGAGCTTCTGGAGGACTGGGGTGATGTGGTCTCTGGAGCGGGTGTGGGTGAGCAGGCGGGCGGCAGAGTTTTGAATATATTGGAGTTTATTGAGGACCTTGGAAGTTGAACCGTAGAGGATGCTATTGCAGTAGTCGAGTCTTGAGGTGATGAAGGCGTGGATCAAGGTTTCAGCGGTAGAGAAGGAGAGTGATGGACGGAGACGGGCAATATTTTTCAGGTGGAAGAAAGCAGTCCTTGTGATGTGGTTGACATGGTGTTGGAAGGAGAGGTTACTGTCCAGGATAACTCCGAGGTTGCGGATGTGAGTGGAGGGAGACAGAATGGAGTTGTCCATGGTGAGGGTGAAGTTGTGAGCGGTTTTGGTGAGGGATTTTGGGCCGATGATGAGCATGTCCGATTTGTTGTAGTTGAGTTGGAGGAAGTTCGAGTGCATCCATGACTTGATTTCGGCGAGGCAGTTGGTCAGGGTAGAGTGGGTTGCAGAGGTGAGGGATTTGGTGGAGATGTACAGTTGGACGTCGTCGGCGTAGCAGTGGAAGTGGAGGCGGTGGCGGCGGATGATGTTGCCAAGGGGGAGCATGTAGAGGATGAAGAGTAGAGGACCAAGCACCGAACCCTGGGGGACGCCTTGTGACAGAGGGGCAGTGGAGGAGGAGCAGTTGTTGATGCTGATGAATTGATGTCTGTTGGTGAGATAGGATTTTAACCAGGAGAGGGCGGATCCGGTGATGTAGAGAGATGATTCCAGGCGGGAGAGGAGGATGGTGTGGCTGATGGTGTCGAAGGCTGCTGTGAGGTCCAGGAGAAGGAGAATGCTGAGGTTGCCGGAGTCGGAGGAGAGAAGGAGGTCATTGGTGACTTTGATGAGGGCTGTTTCTGTGCTGTGACGTGAGCGGAAACCAGATTGAAATGTTTCAAACAGATCATTGGAGGTGAGGTGGGTCTTGAGCTGAGTGGCGACGGCGCGTTCCAGAATTTTTGACAGGAAAGGGAGGTTGGAAATGGGCCGGAAGTTGTTCATGGTGTCAGGGTTGAGTCCAGGTTTTTTGAGGATGGGGGTGACAGCTGCCAGTTTGAGGGTGTCTGGGACTGATCCAGAGCTGAAGGAGGAGTTGACGATGTTGATGATGAGTGGGGAAATGGCTGGGAGACAGTTTTTTATAAATGTGGATGGGATGGGGTCCAGAGCACAGGAAGAGGTTTTCATGCCCATCATGACAGTGGAAAGAGACGCTGAAGACATGGGAGAGAAGTGAGACAGGGGCTGAGTGGTGGAGGGGGGGTAAACAGGTGGGGAGGTGGAGGGGGTGGAGGAGGTGGTCAGGTTACTGTAGATGGTCTGGATTTTGGATTGAAAAAATGAGAGGAAGTCGTTGCACTTAGAGACTGTGAAGGAGTTGGAGATGTTGTCACTGGGTTTGAGAAGTTTGTTGATTGTGGAGAAGAGAGCCTTTGGGTTGGAGGAGTCGGAATGGATGATGTTGGAGAAGTAGGTGGAGCGAGCTGAGTTGAGGGCATCCTTGTATTGGTGGAGATGATCAGTGTAGGCGAGTTGGTGAACAGTTAATCCAGATTTCTTGCAGAGTCGCTCGAGTTGACGTTTACGGGATTTCAGTTTGCGGAGTTCAGGGGTGTACCAGGGTGCTGAGCGTGCGAAAGAGACTGTTTTGGTTTTGATGGGAGCCAGTTGATCAAGACAGGAGGAGAGTGTATGATTGTAGTAATCCACGAGGTCCGAGGGGTTGTCGGGTGACGGGGGAGGGGAGGCGGACATCTGAGTGGCGAGAGAGGCTGAGAGGGCAGAGGGGGAGATGGATCTGATGTTGCGGAAGGATATTTTGCGTGCTTCTTTGGGAGTGGGGATGGGGATGTTGATGTCCATGATGATTGCCAGGTGATCAGACACGTGGAGGTTGAGGCTGGAGAGCTGATTTATTGTGAGGCCAGTGGAGCAGACGAGATCGAGGGTGTGGCCGCGGGCGTGAGTGGGGAAGTCGACGTGTTGAGTGAAGTTGAGGCAGTGTAGCAGGTCCAGGAATTCAGCAGCAGGTTTACAGTTAGGATCGTTGATGTGGAAGTTGAAATCACCCAGGAGGAGAACAGAGGGAGAGATGGAGCAGAGCTGGGTCAGAAAATCCGAGAGATCCGAGAGAAAGGAGGGGTTTGGTTTGGGGGGGCGATAAATGACGGCGGTGACAAGAGGAGTGGGGCCAGGTAGTTTGAAGGCAGTGTGTTCGAATGAAGGAATGACAGGAATGGGGATGGAGGTTGCTTTAATGTCCTTTCTGTATATTGCTGCAACACCGCCCCCCCGCCCCTCAGCACGAGCTTGTTCCATGTAGGTGAAGTTGGGGGGAGTGGCCTGATTTAGTGAGAAATAGTCCAGGGGTTTGTGCCAGGTTTCTGTTAGACAGAGGAAATCCAGATTATTGTCCGTTATAAATTCATTCAGCAGCAGGCTTTTGTTGTTGAGTGAGCGGGTGTTGAACAGAGCCAGTTTCAGGTGGTGTTGCTTGGTGATTGGCTGAGAGGACTGAGGAAGTGGACGGAGATTGGACAGATTCTGTTTGTTGTGATGACGTAACGAAGTTGCAGGACGGCAGGAAGACCAGAAGGAAGGAATGGAGTTTGGCGACGTGAAGTTGTAGGAAAACATGCGTCCTGAGCGGCTGTGTGGAGGATGGTTTTGCCAGAGTGGACCAGGTGTCGGGCGCGGGTGGTGGGCCGCGGCGGAGTGGAGCGGTGGCATGGTCCCGGTCGAGAGCGGTAGCTGGAAGCTAACGCTAGCTAGCGTCGAGGAGCCGAGGGTCCGGGTGTAGAGGAGCGACGAGAACCCCAGGAATATCCACAGGATTAGCCACAGCATGCTACATCCAGCAGGTAAGCTTGTTGAGGTGGAGATGGTGGTGGCTGAGGACGGAAAACAGCGGTGACCAGTAACGAGTAATGGCAGAGTAGCGAGCAGCTAGCTAGTTGCTTTAGCCGGTGGTTCAGAGCAAAACTTACTCGCGAGGGCTCCAAGAGGAGCCCGCAGCGGAGAGAAGACAGTTGCGGTGTACACGGGAGAAGTAAAAGTTGTATCAAACTTACCGGCAGAGGCCCAAATACTGGGCCTGCTGCGTTGGAAATGCTTCGGTAAGTTTGACGTGAGCGGGTGCCAGGGATAGACAGACCACGGTTCTGCTGCGGTGTCAGGAGGACCAGAGGTTCTGCTGCGGTGTCAGGAGGACCAGAGGTCACGTTGTCGTTGTGATTGATGCTGACATCTACACTTAGACACTTCTAAATTATACTGTAATTACAAACCAAATTGTGGATGTGAATTGTGTAAAATTAGTAAATTGAAAGACTGTATGTATGGCTGTACCATTTCGACAATCATGCTACGGTCAAAGTGAGCCTCACAAACGCCATAACCCCCTTTTCTGAGGGCATCATGACAGAGGTGGATGGACAGGTCTTCTCTTCTGATGTTCACAAGCCATCTCTTTCTCCCGAGTAGTTAAATAAGATGGTTTAGTAAGGAAAAGTTTTGTTATATTCAGTATGGTTATGAATCATTCTATTCAACACTTTCCAAATGTCTCTGGTCTTACTTTGCTCATCACATGTATGCATTTGTATTTTTCATCATTAAAGAAAATAAATGCTTTAAATGTTTGAAATAAGTTTGCTTTTATTGACAAAATGCTTAAGACACCTCATAAGCTACCCCACTACTTGACCCCTCCAAATATCCAGCAATATATAGCTATAGCTAAAGATCATAGTCCTGCTTTCTTCTTAATGTCCCCAGTATCAGAGCTATTTCTGCCCATCTGATTACTTTGCAGCCTGGTCCTGGAACAGTATTCAGTCAAAGTTCAAGCTTGATCATTTTGTTACTTAAAATCAGTTCAGAGTTATCGTTCAGTCCCATGCCAGATGTGTGCTCCTGTTTCTGATCCAGATTATGATTTAGGACCTTTTTAATTATAAGCTATATATTTTACCACTGTGTATTTCTGTTGAACATCTGCTGTCATTTTGGCCAGGTCTGGAAAATATATTTTCAATCTCAATGGTACTTTCTGGAAAAATAAACGCTAAAATAAATAATACTCACAATAACGTCATGTATTTAACTGGTCAGCATTAACTAGCTAGAAGGGCATTGGAGAACGACACCAGCTGGCTCATTCAGGTCTTTGCTGCTGGTGTGCGATATGACAGCAGCTAATATTAATAGATAATGTATTACTTACCTGTCTGCATCCTTTGGAAAGGAAAAGACTGACAACTGTTTGTTATTACAGCCTATTGCCACACAAAGCTTAGGCATTTTTAACACTAACACCAACACTTTTAATACTAACACTTTCCAGATTAACTATTGTCTGTTAATGTCAAAAACGGACAACATACAACGGTATAAAACGGTAGATACAGTACAACTTTAATACTTGCGCCTTATTTTGCCGATCGTTTATTTTTTATCTGCTACCTTACCGTCTGATTTCAACCCAGTACAAGATCAAAGAAGCAAGAAAAGAAAGCAGCAAAGAAGCAAGTTTTATTTTAATTTTAAATTTCAGTTTATCCGATGGGAAAACGACTTTAACAGTTCTGCAGTGACCAACGGCTCTGAATCTCTGAATCAGCACCACCAGAGAGGAGAGCTATGAGAGCCATATCTCGCGAGAGTGTGTTGCTTAGACAGAAACAGGTTTCAAACAAAGTTCATTTTCTCCTAACATGTCGGTCTGAAAATGTCCATTTTGGTGTCAGAATGTTCAGAAGGTTTGTGGCTTTTGAAAAATGGGTCCCATATTTACTTTGGTTACTATGGGACGAAGGAATTGGTAATAATCTGTGCTCACGTTCACTTTTCCCATAGGACTCAATAGGCACTGGACCTACTTCCGGTCTCCTAAAGGGGCGTGGCAGTCACGTGACACAGATACAGGAAACACAACCGTAGTGGGCTGTCTCTGGTATAACTACTATTCATCACTGTTTTCTGTTACAGGAAACTAATCAAAGAGCTGGAACTGGAGGGAAAGGTGACCACAGCACAAATTGGCAAAAAATGGGAAAATCGTAAAAAAAAAAAATAAGGTAAGCAATGGTTATGGTTATGGTAGGAAATATTATCTGCTGAAGAGATGATGCTTAACAAAAAAAAATCCATGTAAAGTATTTATTAATAATCTTCTGTAAATTGTGTGTGTGTGTGTGTGGGGGGGGGCTCCGAGACAGACAGTGGGGAGGCCACAGCAGCCTCATGGCCTTTCTACAAAGAGATGCATGAGGTTTTGGGGTCCAGACCTTCAATCCAGCCTCCATGTTCGTTGGCCTCTTATGAAGATCCCACGCAAATACTCATGGTAAGTTTAGCTGTAAAAAAGCACAATCTTATTCCCCAGTCCTTCTTCCTATAGCTAGCTTGTGCTACGACCGGTGGTTCCCTCCTGATTGAGAGTGATAAGACACTACAGTACCTGAAGATCTAACTGTTATTTTCTTTTCAGAACATAATCGACCCTCCATCCTCACCGGTGTCCTCTCTGACAAATTCAGAGGAAAGCACAGAGGTAATTTTTATTTATACAGTGATAATGAACCTGGTATGATGTTGTGGGTGTGTATGATAGTCCAGTCATGTGTGTAATCAACATGTGTATCCATCTTTTTTTATCTCAGAACACTTTGGAAGACGCCAGCACATCGGCCTCAAGCTCTGCCTCACCAGCTGGAAGAGGAAGCTGGAAGCTTCAGGCATCAGGTCCACTTTCCCCCCGATCCCCCCAAAAAAAGAAACTCTCTATGCAGGACTTCCTTCAAGCTGAGGCCGCCAAACAAGACAGAAGATGTCAAAAAAATGAAGAACACATGGACAGGTTCCTGAACCTTTTAGAGAAAATGGTGGACCAGACACCTCAGCAGCAGTAGCAGCACATACACTGCAAACTTTTTTTTTTGTAAATATTTCTGTGCAAATTTTTTTATATGGAACAGCACCTTTCTTTGTTTTGCGTGCAATGTTTACTTTTTTCTTTTTAAAAATTGTATTTGAATATAGAAAATAAAGCCTTTTTTACTGCAGATTCTCTCACTATCCTTATTTTACTATTGATCTCGTTGTACAGTTTATAATTTGAGACATTACCTTACTTTGAGAAACCCCAGAAGAGAAAACTGTTGTGTAACAAGTTTTATTAGACAATTTAAATGTATTTCCAAGTGAGTAAAACCACACAAGTACAAAACTATTTACACATATGCACGATATGAGCATCCCGAAATCTTTGGAGCAAATTTCTTAATAGGCGTTATTTGGATAAACTGAGCCCCTGTTGCGGATCTTAAGGTAACCTTTATACCTGAAAAAATATTAAAACTTAATAAAGTGCCATATTAACAGCGCTACAGCTGAAGTTAAAACAGCTTTTAGCTCTGGGCTTCCTGATCAGGCTAGGGATGAAAACGAGGGGGAGTAGGAGAATTGGGACAGGCACCTGGGCCAAGTGCCCTAGATCTCAAGTGCCCTAAAATCTCCCCCTTCTTTTTTAGGGGTTAGGGAAGAAAAGTGCGAGTGAAGAAAAGAAGGGCGAGTGAAGGAGAATTGGGATTGGCCCCTAGTCTATTGAAAAATGAGCGGATATATGATTTCTGAACCCTAATGTCAACATCTTAACCCTAAACCGGAAGGAGGTTACCAGAACTACAATTTGTGCCAAGTTACAATACACAGCATTGTGCTACGTCATAGCTTTTGTAGTTCCAATGAATTAGCGCATATAAAACTTTGATCAGCAGATTTTGCTTGAGAAAGGTCCTGTGGACCGAAACGTTGTTTGTTTGCTTTATTAAAGTCTTTTGCAAGTGACTTGACAGTGTGCGGGAGACCCCTTTTTTCCTTTGAATATATTTACTATTAAATTTATAATATACTTACAATTTGCACAATAATCACAATATATACAGTACCTAGGACCGATCATGACTTCCTTCTGAACCACAGCCTGCTTCAGTCTCCTTTTAAACCTTGACACCTTGATTGTTGCAACTATACATGGGGGGAGATGGTTCCAGTGTGTGACTGCTCTATACATTACTGTTTTTTTCAAAGCATTGGTTCTGGGCATAGGCAGAGAAAAGTGATTAGCTAGGGCCATTCTGGTATCATAGCTGTGTCTATTATTTGTGTGCTTTCAGAAACATGAGCGGTCATGGCCAAGAGAAGGCGAGTTTCGCAACGTGGAGATATTGTCATTACAGTAATCCCTCGTTTTTCGCAGCGGTTACGTTCCAAAAAGAACTTGTAAGTGAAATTCTTTTTACAATACTTATAGAAGGCTTCAAATTGCAGAGATCAGCCCCGCCTCGCACGTATTCCACTGCTCTTCTGAGCCGCTGTATCCCAACTCTGTAGCGTCTTTTTCTCCTAAAGCCCGCGGTGCAGGTGTGTTTTTTCGAGAGAAGAAAATAGTTATGGGTGGTTTTGTCGCTCTTTTTTCTTCTGGGTAAAAAAAGACTGTTCTAAACCGACATGCCACCATTGGTTATATTTGAGACTGTAATGACCGATTCATCAAAGAGTCCCGCTCTTGAGCTGCTGCTGAAGCTCATTGGCCGTTGTCAGCTTGTTGCTAAGCAACCAGCGTTATTGACAGGGAGTGAAGAAGCGGGGAGACTGTTTAACCAATCAGAATGCAGAACACAAGGGACAATGCAAATCCATACAGTACCTGCTGAAATGAAGGCTAGAGGGGCATTAATGGGAGCATTTAAAAAAATGTTTTTATTTGAAGTAACTCAATAGTTACTTTTCATAGTAACGTATTACTTTTTGGTCTAAGTAACTGAGTTACTTTTTTAATGAAGTAACTAGTAACGGTAACGCTGTTTAGAACCAAGAACAATACATTTAGTTTTCATGACATTTAGTTTTAGTTTGTTCTCTTCTACCCAGTTAGAAACCAGCATCAACTCTTGTTGTAGCGACTTGTTAACAGATTCAATATTGTCCGCGGAGACATACATCGTGGTATCATCCGCGTAGATCACCATATTCACATTTTTAAGTACATATGGCATGTCATTAACAAAGATGGAATAAAGTAGAGGTCAATTCAATTCAATTCAATTTTATTTATATAGCGTCTAATACAACAGATGTTGTCTCTAGACGCTTTCCAGAGATCCAGAACATGAACATAAACAAACATAAACCCCCGAGCAATTATTATATTAACAATGGCAGGTAAAAACTCCCATAGTGGGAGAAAAGCCTTAAGCCAAACAGTGGCAAGGAAAAACTCCCCTTTAGGAGGGAAGAAACCTTGAGCAGGACCAGGCTCATAAGGGGGGACCCTCCTGCCGAAGGCCAGACTGGGGGAGTCAGGGACGTCAGCAGCACACAGCAGGCAGGTGGAAGCAGCAGCGGGATGACCAGAGGGGGGGGGGGGGGGGGTGCAGGCAGGCGGAAGCAGCAACAGCAGACATCCACGTAGGCAGGTGGAAGCAGCAACGGGATGACCGGGGATGGGAGGGGGGCGGGAACACAGGCCAGAACGCAGCTCCCGAGGCTCGAGCCTGCAAACATGCACAAAAGAGAAAAAAGGGGGGCCGGCAGGTCCAAGGCAACTACCTTGTGGAATACCACTTTCCAGTGTTACAGTGTTTGAAAGAGAACCATTAAACATTACGCATTGTTTTCTGTTTGACAAGTAACTTCTCATAAAATCAACAGCCAAATCTTTAAACCTACGTATAAGCCAATAGTTTCACAAGTAATAACTCATGATCTATAATGTCAAAAGCTGTACTAAACTCTAACAGTACAGCTCCTACTACTAATTTCTCGTCAATTCTCTTCAACCAGTCATCAGTAAGAGATGTTAGAGCTGTACAGGTAGAAAATCCTGTTTTGTAAGAATGTTGAAGATCAGAGTTGATGCTGTTTTCTTCAAAATACTGCTGAATCTGCTTATATATTATTCCCTCAAAAAGTTTGCCCAAGACTGGTAGAATGCTGATTGGCCTGCTGTTGGGTCCAGAGAACGGCTCTCTGCTGTTTTTAAGTAATGGAGTTACCTTTGCTATCTTCCATAACTGAGGAAAAACACACTCATGAAAACATTAATTGAATATATGAAATATGGGCTCAACCACACTTCCAACTCCTAGCTGTAGTAGTCTTCCGTCTACATTGTCAATACCAGAGGGTTTGTCACTTTTAATTGTTAGAATCAGTTTTTCAAGCTCTGCCCTGTTGATCATTTTGAATTGAAAGATGCACTCTTTATTCAGCATAATTTCTTTATTTAATAATAGACTCAGACAGCTTACCACACCTTGGCACCAGATGGTTTCTTATTATATTTACTTTGTTGTTAAAATTATTACTAAAATAATTTGCTATATAAAATGGTTTAGTTATATATGCACCGTCTAGTTCAATGAATCCCGATGTTTTGTTACCTCTACTGTCATTCTTGCACTCTACAAACTTGGATAGATAGTATTGTTTTTTCTTTTGTCTGTTCATTTTAGTGATTTTGTTTCTAAGTGATCGGTAAGCTTGCCACTCGTCTACATTACTCGATGCAATTGCAGATTTTTCAGTAAATCTCTCTGTTTCATCCAGCATTTTAAATCATTGTCAATCCAGGGGGCTTTAGCTGATCTAACAGACAACTTCTTGATTGGAGCATGTTTGTCACAGACAGCAGAAAATAACTCCATAAAAGTGAGTAGTGCAGCCTCTGCATGTGAACAGTCCAGAACAGTTTTCCAGTTCATATTTTCTAAGTCTTCTATAAAATCCTTCTCAGAGAATTTTTTATACATTCTTCTAAATATGACCTTAGGTCCGGATTTTGGAACTCTTGTTTTTATTGTTAAAGCAATAATGTTGTGGTCGCTAAACCCAACAGGTACAGACACTGGTTCTGAACACTTATCTGGAGTATTTGTAAAGAAGTGATAAATACACGTTGATGACGAGGTTCTATCACTGTTAATTTTGATTCTTGTTGGTACATTTATGATCTGTGATAAGTTACACACAGCGGCTGCATCATTCAATTTCTTTTTCAAACTGCAGTTATTTGAGAACCAGTTAATATTCATATCCCCAGCAAAGAAAACGTCTTGATTTTTATCTGTTACATTCTGCAGCATGTTGCATATATTGTTTAAATACTCCTTACAGCCTGTCAATATTGGTTTGTGATGCGGTATGTGAATTTGAAGCCATAAGGCTTCTACACCATTCATTCCCAGATCTTTTCTGATTTTAACTGGAATATCCTCTTTAAGAAAGAAAGCAGTACCACCGCCAAATCTGTCCCTATCTAGTCTAAATAAATTATAACCATCTATTTTAACTTCTGAATCATTTATTGTGCTATCTAAATGTGTTTCTGTAACAGCCATTATATGGATATTGTTCTCTTGTAAGATGAAACCTAGTTCATTAACCTTGTTTCTCAAACTACAAATGTTCAAATGGGCAAATTTCAATCCTTTTTTCGGTAATTTAATAGTTTTTGTGGAAGTTTCAGCCATAGGGTGTGAGGTAGAGAGCTAAGCATGAAGCTTTGATCAGTCCTGCATTCAATTCAATTCAATTTTATTTATATAGCGTCTAATACAACAGATGTTGTCTCTCTGAAGGACTGCAGATCTGTCTTTGTGTCTTAAAAGTTTTACCACTATGGGTCTAGGGCGTTCACCCATCTCTGGTTTCCCAGTGCGATGTGCTCTCTCAATCTCAATGTCTCTGTGTAACTGCAACTTCTCTGAGAAGATCTTTTTCACTTTCTCCTCCGACTCCGTCCAAGTTTCTCCTGATGTCTCTACGTTGCCGTCTATTACCAGGTTGTTTCTTCTTGATTGCCCTTCTAGGTACTCTAATTTATCTGAGAGTACTAGAAGACTGTCACAGATTTTCATTATGTCAGCTTGGAGGGCTTTGCTGTGATCAGCTAGATTTGCATTGCTGCCTTTAATTTCGTCTACCTCCTTCTGGGTGAACTGAAGGCTAGTTTTAATTTCCTGCACTTCTCTTGTTAATGACTCCATTCTCAAGTTAGTCAAGTCCAGAATCATTTCACAAGCATTGGAAATTGTCTTGTTGCTGTTGGAGCAGCACTGTGAACATTTCTTTCTTCTTAGAAAGCAGATCATTTACCTGCTCCAGCGAGACTTGCTCATCCTCATGTCTAGTTTCAGCCTTTTTGGGCCCCATTGTCTTCCAATCACCGAGATAACCCGAACCCGAAACCTGACCTGCTTCTGGGCCCTGGTGCTGGGTGGCTACCTCCTGCCGGGCCTGTTGTAGTCGTCGAGCCGCAGTAGAGCTGCTGGTTGGAACCGCCGCTGCTCGTTGGAACCCTACATAAAAGAACAATAGTAAGGTGAGAGCAAAGCAAAATAGGCATCATAAAGTATGAGCCCCATCTCTTTCAATTATATATATAAAAAAATAAATAAATTGCAGAAAATAAAAGAGTTAAATAAAGCCATCCCTACATCATATATAAACCAAAAAATATCACAGTCGCATTGCATAATTACTGCTATAAATAAGAGGGATGTGGCGGTACACCGCGAATATAGTCTCATCAGTTATTAGTCCACTGTTTACCTCATGAGTTCATCTAGCCCTCTCTGGAGCCCTCCAGCGTATCTCTCCGTTGCCTTGAACAGGCTCTGTGCTGCAAAATGTGCTGCAATTCCGGACCGGAATTTCCCGCGCTGTCCTGCGGATGTGACGTTAAATGACGCTGCATGTGCGTTAGGGGTGTAAAGCCGCGTTTATACTTGCAGTTCAGAACGCGTACGCGAGACGCAGGATACGCGTGACGTCACGTCTCGCGTATCCTGCGTATCCTGCGTACAATTGACGCGTCGACGTGCACGTTCTCAAAAAGACACTGAACGCGTACGCGACCTGCAGTTCTCGCTCTGGCCGCTAGTATCGCTGTTCCCGGTCTGATCCCAGCTGGCACGACTATGCTGCTCTCCCCTGGAGAAAGTTCCCCGTGCATATATTTATGCAATATTTAACTTCCCCCCAGGGTTTCCGTTGTCCGGTAAAATATGCCGAAGTCCGGTATTTTATAATCTCTCCGGTCAAAATACTCACTGGTGCTGCGGGACTAGAGTCCCCGGGAGTACCGCGGATGGCGAGCCCCGGCCGCCGAGCCCCGGACAACCCCCGGCGGCCGAGCCCCGGTGGCCGAGCCCCGGCCGCCGAGCCCCGGTGGCCGAGCCCCGGTGGCCGAGCCCCGGCCGCCTAGCCCCGGCCGCGGAGCCCCGGCGGCCGAGCCCCGGCGGAGGTACGCGCTGAGCCTCGGTGCCTCCCGGAGCCGGGAGCCGGGAGTCAATTGACGGGACTTATTTTATTTTAAATACTCTGTTTTTCAATAAAAATACTATTGAATGACTTGCAAATGAATGACTTGGAATCATATTAGGAACAATACATTTTTTTACCATGTTAATCTTTCTTATATTGACATCTACTTCTCCATATGAACCTAAAATTAACTGGATTTATTGTTTCGTCATTCTTGTTGAGATGGGTGAGGAGAATGCTGGATAAATTAGTCTGGAAAGACTATCCACTTTTGATAATAAGCAATAATAATAAGATAAGATAAAATAGTCCTTTATTACTCCCTCAACGGGGAAACTCACGTAGCAGAAGTACACACACACACACACACACAGGGAAGGGGGTAAAACAGTAATATAAATAAGTAATACACATTAAAAAAAGAGTAATAATAATAATAATAATGTTATGGTTTTCTTTAGCTTCCTTCTAGGCACCCAGAGCTTTACAGAGATCATTATTCATTCACACACATTCTCCCCGGTGGTAGCTCCGTCTGTAGCCGCAGCTGCCCTGCAGACTGACGGGAGCGTGGCTGCCATATCGCGCCAAACGGCCCCTCCGACCACCACAAACATTCATACACACTCATACACATTCACACGATGTTATAATCTCCTACATCATCCAATATTGTCCTGTAAAAGTGTTCGTTTTTCTAATCTGCTACCGCTGCTGCTGCTACTACTTCTGCTACTTAATATAAGTAGCTTTTCCAACTGTTGCTCTGCTTACTGCCCCCTATCGGTCACCATCGGTATGACAGGCTCTACTCGGGTGGTACGCGACGTACGCAGTGGAGCATGAACAGACACAAAGCAGGCTACGCAGGCTACGCAGGTTACGTGCGTAGAGTATATTTCCGGCTTAACAATATATCTGTGAGAAAGTGAGCAACCCCTCCCCTTCTCACCATCACCGGACTTTTTTTTAATGTGTGTGGCAGAGTGGAGGATTGGGCGTGGTCTGCGGGGGAGCAGCACACAGGTGTGCCTGGTTCTGCTGATTGTGGCACACCTGTGTCCAATCAACCTCTCCACCCTGCCTGGGTTTATAAAAGGCAGCTGCATACCAGAAGGGGGGTCTGCTGAATGGAGGAAGCTTGTTGAGAGGCTATGCCCCATTGTGCCTTTTTTTTAGAATACTGATTTTGCCTCGAGGCCGACCGAAAGTCTTCCTCCATGGCCTCCCCGAACTCCTCCCAGACCCGAGTTTTTGCCTCCAGGACTGCCCGAGCGGCGGCTCGCTTGGCCTGCCGGTACCTATCTACTGCGTCAGGAGTCCTGTACTTCCGGTGTCCACCACCGGGTTCTAGGATTGCCGCCACGACAGGCACCGGAGACCTTGCGTCCGCAGCTTCGAGCCGCCGCGTTGACAATGGAGGCAGAGAACATGGTCCACTCGGACTCGATGTCCCCCGCCTCCCCCGGGATCCGAGAGAAGCTCTCCCGGAGGTGGGAGTTGAAGATGTCCCTGACAGAGGGCTCAGCCAGACGTTCCCAACAGACCCTCACAATCCGTTTGGGTCTGCCCGGTCTGTCCAACCTCCTCCTCCGCCAGCGCATCCAACTCACCACCAGGTGGTGATCAGTTGACAGCTCAGCCCCTCTCTTCACCCGAGTGTCCAAGACATGCGGCCGAAGGTCAGATGAAACGACAACAAAGTCGATCATTGACCTCCGGCCTAGGGTGTCCTGGTGCCACGTGCACTGATGGACACCCTTATGCCTGAACATGGTGTTCGTGATGGACAAACTGTGACTCGCACAGAAGTCCAACAACAAAACACCACTCGGGTTCAGATCGGGGAGGCCGTTCCTCCCAATCACGCCTCTCCAGGTATCACTGTCATTGCCCACGTGAGCGTTGAAGTCCCCCAGTAGAACAATGGAGTCCCCAGTTGGAGCACTATCAAGTACTCCTCCCAGGGACCCCAAGAAGGCCGGGTACTCCCCACTGCTGTTCGGCACAAACAACAGTGAGAGACCTATCCCTGACCCGAAGGCGCAGGGAAGCGACCCTCTCGTTCACCGGGGTGAACTCCAACACATGGCGGCTGAGCTGGGGGGCTATAACCAAGCCCACACCAGCCCGCCGCCTCTCACCCTGGGCAACTCCAGAGTAGTGGAGGGTCCAGCCCCCTTCAAGGAGCTGGGTTCCAGAGCCCAAGCTATGTGTGGAGGTGAATCCGACTATCTCTAGCCGGTATCTCTCAACCTCACGCACAAGCTCCGGCTCCTTCCCCCCCAGCGAGGTGACATTCCATGTCCCCACTGTGAGGGTTGATGTCCAGGGATTGGGTCGTCGAGGCACCCCGCCACGACTGCTACCCAGCCCACAATGCACCGGCCTGCCATGGTCCTTCCTGCGGGTGGTGGGCCTACTGGAAGGCGGACCTGCGTCGCCGTTTCGGGCTGAGCCCGGCCGGGTCCCACGGGCAAAGACCCGGCCACCAGGCGCTCGCCTACGAGCCCCAACCCCAGGCCTGGCTCCAGGGCGGGGCCCCGGTGACGCCGATCCGGGCGACGTAACGGTCCTTGCTTTTCTTCTCTTCATGGTAGGCTTGTGAACCGCTCTTAGTCTGGCCCGTCACCCAGGACCTGTTTGCCATGGGAGTCCCTACCAGGGGCGAAAGTGCCCCCGACAACATAGCTCCTAGGATCACTCAGGCACACAAACCCCTCCACCACAGTAAGGTGGCGGTTCAAGGAGGGGTGGTTTAAACAGGTTTCGTTTTTAAGGGACGCATTTCCAAACCATGAAGCAAGACAGAAAGATAAAACTGATTCTATAAAAGCACGATAAAACAAGATCAGCATGGTCCTGGAAATGTTAAAAGTAGACAGTTTTCTCAAACAAAACAGGCGCTGGCGTCCCTTTTTGTACACAGCTTGACAGTTTTCCTCAAAGTTCAGTTTGTTGTCGATGACAGTTCCCAGATATTTATATGTGCTGACACACTCCACTGCCTGACCTTTTAAAACTGTAGCCTCTTGGTTGGGAGCACTGTTTTTGCGAAAGTCAATGATCAAGTCTTTTCCATCCATCCATCATCTATACCAGTGATTCTTAACCATAGGGCCGCGGCCCAACGTTGGGCCGCGAGCGCCCTCTAGAGGGCCGCAAAAAGAATTCAGTTTTGTACGTGTGGGCCGCGGGGGCCGCGGGACTGCATAGCAACTCCCGACCAAATGAGGAGAAGACACTCAGCTAGCTGTACGTGTAATAGTAAGAGAAATGGTGTGTATTTACAGAAAAAATCATTTATTTTGCACAGAGTAGGTTTAGATCCACCAGGATCAGGGATTCTACGGCGTAGGCTCTGCGTCGATTTACGCGGAACCATAATTCAGGTTTAAGGCGGACGTAATTGAAGCCACCATGAGAAGGGGGAAGGGGGGCGTGATTTGCCAGTGATTGCCCGGCGGCGGCTCTGGGCGGGACACCTGGGGCGGACGGCGAGACCTGGGGCTCGCAGCCGAGAAGGAGACGAGACTCCCGGGGGAGCTGCCCCGCGGAGGCGGGCCGGAGAGCGGGAGGAGCCGCCCGACTGAGCGGGAGCCGACGCGTCCCCGCGGCCCCGTCGTTACTGCTGAAGGATGGTAGATGCGTGGGCTGAAGTGTCTGCTGGACTGGACTGTTGTTGCAAAAGCATCGGAAAGTGACTGGGCTGCAGCGCGTCGCAGCCCGTCGCAGCTGATCAGGCTCGGATGAAGCCCGACACGCTGAGTCCTGACAACTGATTAATTTAATATCTTAAATAAAATAAATCTTAAAACACCCATGTTTGAGTCCAGATACAGCTGTGAGGCAGCTTTCTCCACAATGAACATAATTAAAACTAAATATCGTTCCAGGTTCACCAATGAGCACCTTCTCATGTGTATGAGAACCTGACACCATCCAGCCCAGATTTAAAGTCCTGGCAGGAGAAATTAGAGCTCAGTTCTCTCACTGAACGACAGAAAGTGAGGGCATACGATTAAGGGGAAGAAAGACAAACTGCAAAACTGTTCAATTTCTAAGATGTGTTTATATTCATTTATTATAAAAATGTGTTGAGACAATTAACAAAGAAAAGGGGAAAATCAAACTGCTGGTAGAGAAATAAAATAAGATAGCATTTGAAAAATAAAATAAAATCAATTTTATTTTTAAGAGAAAAAAATATGTGTAATTCAAGTTACACATGTTAAGTGGCAAATATTTTTGAAATGTACTTTTTTTAATCTAACAGTCAGATGCAGATGTTGATACAACTATGAGGTTACTTGAATATATACACACACACATATATATATATATATATATATATATATATATATATATATATATATATATATATATATATTATGATGTTCTGGACCTTCGCTTGAGTAAATTTTCTCTAAATGGACCTCTTAATGTTTTAGTTGAATACCCCTGCTATACAGTGTTAATATTTAACGGGCCCCGGGCCACTCTGTACTGAAAAAATTGGGCCCCAAGGTCAGAAAGGTTAAGAACCCCTGATCTATACCCTTGCGGGGTCACGGGGGGTCTGCTGGAGCTCATTTCAGGTGAGAGGCAGGGGTTACATCCTGGACAGGTCACCAGTCCATCACAGGGCCACATATAAACACACAAACCATGCTCACACCTACGGGCAATTTAGAATCGCCAATTAACCTAATATGCATGTTTTTGGACTGTGGACGGAAGTACCCGGAGAGAACCCACGCAAGCACGGGGAGAACATGCAAACTCCACACAGAAAGACCCCCGCCGGGCCAGGGAGTCGAACCGGGGACCTTCTTGCTGTGAGGCAACAGTGCTAACCACTAAGCCACCGTGCTGCCCTATCATTATCATGGAAATCATTGACAACTGGGCCGTGGCTCGTCTCATTGTTTTTCAGCAGGCTGACAATAACTGTATCGTCAGCATACTTTAAAATGGTTCTATCCTCTCTGCTGCACCGGCACATATCCGTATAGAGGATGAACAAGAGAGGAGAGAGCACACATCCTTGTGGGGAGCCAGTGGAGGATGAAACCTGCTCTGAAACAGTTCCATTCACTCTCACTTTCTGTGTACTATCAGTTAAAAAGTTCAGAATCCAGCCCACAAGATTTTTGCTTATGTTAAAATGTTCTAAAAGCCTCAAAGCTAAAACATGGGGTTGAATTGTATTAAAAACAGATGAAAAATCAATAAATAAAAGTCTCGCAAGTGTTCCTTTCCCCTCCAGATGTTTAAAAAGCAAATTTAACAAAGTGACTGTGGCATCTTCTACCCCTCTGTTGGGCCTATAAGCAAATTGCATGGGATCAAGGTCATGTTCAGTTGTCTTCAGAATTTCTGATCTTACAAGTTTTTCAAAAGATTTCATTACAATCGATGTCAGTGCGATTGGTCCGAAGTCATTGAGGGTTTTGGGAGAATTGATTTTTGGGGCAGGGATAACCACAGCATTCTTCCAGACTATCGGCACGTGCTGCATCTTTAGAGACCGATTAAAAATATACTGGAAAAATAGAGCTCAGCTCTACTGCAGAAGATTTTAGGAAGCGGCCACAGATGTTATCAGGACCATGGCTTTTATTTGGTTTAAGGGAACAGAAAGATTCCTGGAGATAAAAAAGTGCTGATCATCAATCACTTTATGACTCACTTCCTGTGTTTCCTGACTAAAATCAAAAGCATCAAAGCGAGTATAAAAACAGTTAAGAGTATTCGCAAGTTCAATGTCCGTCTCAAAGCCATCAAAAGATATGATACTGCTGGTTTTGGAGTGTTGGAGGCCTGCAATGGCTTTCATGCTTGACTAAGCAGATCCAAGATTATAAAATCCCGATTTTCACATCCTTAGTGGCTGTGTGCAGCTCGGAGGCTGCTCCATGTTTAAAAGCAAGTCTCTTATTCTGTATGCAGGCCTTAACTGACCTAGTGACCCAAGGTTTATTATTGGGAAATATTTTTACAAGCCTACAAGGAATGATCATATCCCTGCAGAAAGCGACATATGAACAAGTAACATCAGCAAGTTCATCAAGATCATCACCACAAGCTTCTTTAAACATGTCCCAATCTGTGCAGTCGTAGCACTCCTGCAAGCAAAGCACCGCCTCCTCTGTCCAGTCCTTAATGTCTCTTGTATGGATCTTTTCCCTCTTTAACACAGTTCTGTATGTAGGCAAGAGATGCACACAGTTGTGATCCCCTGAGCCCAGGGGAGGTAATGGGAGGGATTTATATGCATCCTTAACGGACCCATAGCAGAGATCAATAATTTTATCCCGTCTGGTTGGACAGGTTACATATTGATGAAAGTCCGGGAGTGTTTTTTTAAGGGAGACATGGTTAAAATCACCCAGTAAGAGGATTGGTGCATCAGGTGAGGCAGATTGCAGGTTTTGCACTACATCATGGACAGTGGTGGACAGTAACGGAGTAAATTTACTTGAGTACTGTACTTAAGTACATATCCAGAGGATTTGTACTTTACTTGAGTATTAGATTTCTTTGGTACTTATTACTCTTACTTGAATACATTTCCAAGACAAATATTTTTACTTTTACTCGAGTAAATTTCTAGGAAGGCTGAAAAGTACTTGTTACTTTCAGGTCTGCTCTTTTTTCTTCTTCCCTAAAATCTTATTGGACACAAGCTGTTTTTGTCAAAGGAGGAGACTTATCACAGTGCACGCTCTCCACTGGGATGTATGTAAAGCGGAAATACGTCAAGCCTCCTCAAAACGATACCGCCAAAGTAGCCTGCGTTTGTCAAGACAGAGCCGCAACAAGTCAAGACAGAGCCGCAACAAGTCAAGACAGAGTCAACAAGTCAAGACAGAGCTGCAACAAGTCAAGACAGAGCTGCAACAAGTCAAGACAGAGCTGCAACAAGTCAAGACAGAGCCGCAACAAGTCAAGACAGAGCCGCAACAAGTCAAGACAGAGCCGCAACAAGTCAAGACAGAGCCGCAACAAGTCAAGACAGAGCCGCAACAAGTCAAGACAGAGCTGCAACAAGTCAAGACAGAGTCAACAAGTCAAGACAGAGTCAACAAGTCAAGACAGAGCTGCAACAAGTCAAGACAGAGCCGCAACAAGTCAAGACAGAGCTGCAACAAGTCAAGACAGAGTCAACAAGTCAAGACAGAGCCGCAACAAGTCAAGACAGAGCCGCAACAAGTCAAGACAGAGCCGCAACAAGTCAAGACAGAGCCGCAACAAGTCAAGACAGAGCCGCAACAAGTCAAGACAGAGCCGCAACAAGTCAAGACAGAGTCAACAAGTCAAGACAGAGCTGCAACAAGTCAAGACAGAGTCAACAAGTCAAGACAGAGCCGCAACAAGTCAAGACAGAGCTGCAACAAGTCAAGACAGAGCCGCAACAAGTCAAGACAGAGTCAACAAGTCAAGACAGAGCCGCAACAAGTCAAGACAGAGCCGCAACAAGTCAAGACAGAGCTGCAACAAGTCAAGACAGAGCTGCAACAAGTCAAGACAGAGCTGCAACAAGTCAAGACAGAGCTGCAACAAGTCAAGACAGAGCTGCAACAAGTCAAGACAGAGCCGCAACAAGTCAAGACAGAGCCGCAACAAGTCAAGACAGAGCCGCAACAAGTCAAGACAGAGCCGCAACAAGTCAAGACAGAGCCGCAACAAGTCAAGACAGAGCCGCAACAAGTCAAGACAGAGCCGCAACAAGTCAAGACAGAGTCAACAAGTCAAGACAGAGCTGCAACAAGTCAAGACAGAGTCAACAAGTCAAGACAGAGCCGCAACAAGTCAAGACAGAGCTGCAACAAGTCAAGACAGAGCCGCAACAAGTCAAGACAGAGCCGCAACAAGTCAAGACAGAGTCAACAAGTCAAGACAGAGCCGCAACAAGTCAAGACAGAGCTGCAACAAGTCAAGACAGAGCCGCAACAAGTCAAGACAGAGCTGCAACAGGTCAAGACAGAGCAGCAACAACGGCTACGCCTGCGTCAGGAGAAGAAAGACAATCCGCTGAGCCGTCTGAGTCTGATAATGAGCCGGACTCGGAGCAGGGACTTTCACAAAATCCTTGGCCGTATCTTAACTCAATGTTTTGAGTTAAAAGCAGTGGTCTTTGAGGGGGATCCAAACTTAGTTGGATGGTGCAGGTTCATTTGGTTTCAGTTCATGATTGTTAATAAACTGCATCATCTGCTGTCCTCTTCATTTGATTTGTTTTTGGTGTTTCTGCAGGTTTTATATAACATTGTGGTTCTAAAAGCAGCACATCAGTGCAGCTGGTTTCAAAGAGTTAATTCTCAGAAACGAGTTAAAAGATCCTTAAATTAATTTAGAAAAATATAGTAATTTACTGATATTTAAAAGCATTTACTTTTGGATACTTAAGTATCTTTAAAAGCAAGTACTTTTCTACTCTTACTCGAGTAATATTTTGACTGAGCTACTTTTACTTGTAACGGAGTAAATTTTGACCAGTAGTATTTGTACTCTTACTCAAGTACTGGGGTCGAGTACTCTGTCCACCTCTGATCATGGATGACACTGCAGGCAGAAGAGGCATTGGCTTTCGGGTGTAAATAGACAGTTATAATAAAAAGTTGCGGGAACTCACGGGGCAGGTAGAAAGGACGCAACGATACACATAAAAGTTCAACATCTGGAGTGCAGATGCGCTCTCTGACAGTCACAGATTTCGGATGACAGTACCGTTGGTTTACTTACAGACAGACGCCGCCTCCCTGTGATTTCCCTGTTGCCTCTGCGTCTCTATCCAAACGGAATGGCGCGCCGAAGCCATCAATAAGCAGGTCTGCGTCCCGATCACGTTCAGTCAGCCAAGATTCTGTGAACTTTTAGCCACACTGTGCACCAAAAACTCCCTGAGAAGTTGAAAACGAAACATAAAACAGATCACAAACAAATAAAAAACGCTTAAAAAGACCGATACAAGGACCCCAAACTCTCACTGACGGGTCGCTGCGTTCGCATGATGAGATGCGATGGGATACGTTGTCACTTTCTCTTAGCGATTAGTTTTGTTACCCTTTCTGTTTTTAGTCTGTTTCCGTTGTGCCCTACGTTTATTTTTAGACCGCCTCTCTACCATCTTTAACTCGTTCAATGCTGCCAACCGATCATCTGACACCACTTTTAGTTCTGAGACTTTATCTGCAAGCGTAGTCTGTAGATATTCATTATGATTACATTTTACCTGATATTTAGAATTAAGCCGCTTAAAATCAGATTTAATCACGCGCAACCTTGTCACCTCATCTGACAACGCACTTTTTTCTAACAGTGTATTTTCATGATCTTTTACCAAATTTTTTTGCTCCTTTTCTTTTTCATTTAACAAATCTTCCTTGCGGTTCAAACGTATCTCTTTCTTATTTAAACGGGCGCACCGCTCGTTTAAATGGGCCCTTTTCTTCTGCTCGTCTTCGTAATTCATTACTGAACCATAACCGCTCAGTACTATTATGGACAATTCTTCTTTTTCCTTTTCCAATTGCCTAATTTCCTTTTCCTTTTCTACGTATCTTTTTTCTGTCATTAGTAGTTTGCTGCGCGTGTCAGAGTATCTCTTGTTTAATCTGTTATATTTCTCAGACGTAACACACTGGTCCAACTCTGACTGTAAATCTTGAATTGTTTTGTTTTTCAGTTTTTCTTCACTTTTCAGAGACTTTATTGTTTCGTCCTTCATCTTTACAGTATTTTCTAAAGCAGGAATGCGTTCCAGCTCAGTTTTTAAAGAAGAAATACGTAGATTTAAATACTGCTTAATTATTCTTTCGTCCCAGGCTGGGTGATATCTATGTTCCACAGACATTTTTTATCGTTTTCAATAATAATCAATAAATAAATGTAGTGGTTTGGCTCCTACTCGTAAAGAGACTTTAGAATTTAAAAAGAGACTTTGGAATTTATAGGCTCCGAGCGTGACGTCATCACCGACGTCACTGCAACGCACGTCACTTCTTGCAGTAGGGAGAGGGTTGTTACCATGGTAACCTGTCACAGCAGCGGCAGAGCAGTGGATCGAACATGGCGACAACTTTGAGAAGGGTCTGGCCAAAGATCCTCTATACACAAGATAGCGCATTGCCGTTACTGGCAATGGTTTGAAATGGTATACTTCCGGTCTCCTAAGTGGGCGTGGCCGCCCCTCTCCCTACATCGTTTTGGAACATACAACACTAGATACAGTACAACTTTCTTCCAAAAAAGGCTTAAATAATAAAAATAACAGTATTATTAACCAAAGAAGCAAGTTTTATATTAGTTTTAAACTTCATTTTATCCGTTGGGAAAACGATGAGAGCCAAATCTCGCGAGAGTGTGTTGCTCAGACAGAGACAGGTCTCAAACAAAGTTAATTTTCTCCTAATCTGTCGGTCTGAAAATTTCCATTTTGGTGTCAGAATGTTCAGAAGGTTTGTGGCTTTTGAAAAATTGGTCCCATATTTACTTTGGTTACTATGGGACGATGGAATTGGTAATAATCTGTGCTCACGTTCACTTTTCCCATAGGACTCAATAGACTCAGGACCTACTTCCGGTCTCCTAAAGGGGCGTGGCAGTCACGTGACACAGATACAGGAAACACAACCGTAGTGGGCTGTCTCGGTTTATAGAACGTCTCTGGTCTGGCCATTAACAGACAATAGTTAATCTGGAAAGTGTTAGTGTTAAAAGTGTTGGTGTTAGTGTTAAAAATGCCTAAGCTTTGTGTGGCAATAGGCTGTAATAACAAACAGTTGTCAGTCTTTTCCTTTCCAAAGGATGCAGACAGGTAAGTAATACATTATCTATTAATATTAGCTGCTGTCATATCGCACACCAGCAGCAAAGACCTGAATGAGCCAGCTGGTGTCGTTTTCCAATGCCCTTCTAGCTAGTTAATGCTGACCAGTTAAATACATGACGTTATTGTGAGTATTATTTATTTTAGCGTTTATTTTTCCAGAAAGTACCATTGAGATTGAAAATATATTTTCCAGACCTGGCCAAAATGACAGCAGATGTTCAACAGAAATATATAGCTTATAATTAAAAAGGTCCTAAATCATAATCTGGATCAGAAACAGGAGCACAGTTCTGGCATGGGACTGAACAATAACTCTGAACTGATTTTAAGTAACAAAATGATCAAGCTTGAACTTTGACTGAATACTGTTCCAGGACCAGGCTGCAAAGTAATCAGATGGGCAGAAATAGCTCTGATACTGGGGACATTAAGAAGAAAGCAGGACTATGATCTTTAGCTATAGCTATATATTGCTGGATATTTGGAGGGGTCAAGTAGTGGGGTAGCTTATGAGGTGTCTTAAGCATTTTGTCAATAAAAGCAAACTTATTTCAAACATTTAAAGCATTTATTTTCTTTAATGATGAAAAATACAAATGCATACATGTGATGAGCAAAGTAAGACCAGAGACATTTGGAAAGTGTTGAATAGAATGATTCATAACCATACTGAATATCAGAGGTGGAAAAAGTACAAAAATATTGTACTTAAGTAAAAGTACAAATTTTCTGCTTGAAAATTACTTAAGTAAAAGTAAAAAGTACCCATTAAGAAAATTACTTAAGTAAAAGTATAAAAGTACCTCAACTTAAATATAATAAAGTACCAAAAGTACATGGTGTAAAATGTACTTACCGTAAGTACAAAAGTAAAAAGTACAAAGTACAAAGTACAAAGTACAAAATTCAAAGTACAAAATTATTTTCAAAAGGATTGCAAAGAAATGAAGAATCCAAGAATTTGCTTACAACTCTAAATAATGGTGATATTATTCTGACCCCTTTAGCGTTTATTACCCCATTTTAATTTCTCCCTTTGCTCATCACTGCTGCTGTACCCCATTGGCCCCGCTGACAGGTCTACCCCCAGCCTGTAGTATGCAGTGACAACATTAAGCAACCCCAGCTGATAAAGGATGACACTTTTGAACTTTTAAATGCCAAAACCACCTTAGAAGGGGTGGAATCAAAGAATGGTGCGCATGGACACCGTTATATAATACATCCATGATGGACACGCGTCGGCTGCCGCTCAAGGTTGATTTATGGTTCCGCGTTACACCAACGCCGGTACCCTACGGCGAGGCTCTGCGTCGATTTAACGCAGAACCATAATTCAGGCTTCAGTCCTCATCGGTACTCGACGCGACGGCAGTTCCTCCGGCCTTCCGGCCCGCCTCTGCGCCGCAACTCTCCCGGGAGCTGCGGCTCCTTCTCGCACACCCTACGCCGTAGGCTACGGCGTAGGTGCGCGTCGCCGCGTACCCTACGCCGTCGCTCTGCGCCGGTGTAACGCGGAACCATAAATCAGCCCCCGCTGTGCTGTTCTTTAATTTGTAGCGAGTAACGACGTGTCCAATTTTAAATATAGCGGATTAAAAGTACGATTTTTTTCCTTGAAAATGTAACGAAGTAAAAGTAAAAGTACAGAAAAATGAAAGTATCAATAAAAGTACAAATTCTCAAAAATCTTACTTAAGTACAATAACGAATTACTTGTACTTCGTTACTTTACACCACTGCTGAATATAACAAAACTTTTCCTTACTAAACCATCTTATTTAACTACTCGGGAGAAAGAGATGGCTTGTGAACATCAGAAGAGAAGACCTGTCCATCCACCTCTGTCATGATGCCCTCAGAAAAGGGGGTTATGGCGTTTGTGAGGCCCACTTTGACCGTAGCATGATTGTCGAAATGGTACAGCCATACATACAGTCTTTCAATTTACTAATTTTCCACAATTCACATCCACAATTTGGTTTGTAATTACAGTATAATTTAGAAGTGTCTAAGTGTAGAATATTTTGGGTCCAATATGGCATTATATGCAGTTTCCAATTACAGCATAATTTAGTTGTATCGTGTCCAATTAGAGTATAACTGTGTTTGTTTACTGTCTATTAAAGAACATTACATTGGGGGTTCCGGTGATGACGTCATACTGAGAGGGTTGAGGTTGCATCGCTCCCGACGCAAATCCCCTTAAAAGTTATATTTTACATTTATATAGTTCAACCAAACTGGCTGTGCTTGCTGCTGAATAACCACAGACGATGTCGAGACCAGATGGGACCGCAGAAGCGGCCGATAAACAACAGAAACAACAACGGCCCGCTCGAAAACAGACTGCGGCTAAACCAGCTACGAGTGAGCTAACGGAGGCTAATGCTAGCGGACCTGTTGATGTGTCGGCTCTGGCGAGCGACATCACAAAGAAAGTTGCAGTTATGATGGATGATAAACTGTCTGCCCTCTCCAGTAAGTTCGACCTGTTTGTGGCAAAGTATGAGCAAGATGCTAAGCGTTTGACAGAAGCTGAAACTCGTATTTCTACTGTTGAAGACACTGTCAGTGATTTAGCAATGAGGCTACACGATGCTGAATTCAACGTGACTACCCTCGTAAACCGAATGAATATGCAAGAAGCAAGATCACGCAGAGATAACCTGCGTGTTTTTGGAATTAAAGAGGGCCGTGAAGGGACTGACGCCCTGTCCTTCTTTGAATCATGGCTGCCTGAAGTCCTCAACATACAAGCTAAAAACAACAAGATACGTCTGGACAGATGTCACAGAGGACTGGGACGTCCAAGACCAGGCTTCCCCCGTGTTGTGGTCATGAAGCTGCACAACCCAGCTGATAAGATGAGGATCCTGAAGGCTTACAACGCGAAGCAAGGGCTCGAATATGAGGGGGCCAAGATCACCATTCGTCAGGACATCCCACTGGATATACTGCTACGAAGAAGAGAGTTTAATACAGCCTGCCAGCATCTCATCAGGAAGAAAATCAAGTTCAGGATGCGATTCCCTTCCACCCTGTGCTTCACATACAACAACCAGAACCATGCCTGTGATACTGCTGAAGAGGCCAGGGAGGTTCTGGAATCGCGCGAAGCTGAAGCATCGGGGGCCAGGCGAGATGGACAGGAACGTGATGAGGACGAAGATGAGATTGGACAGGAGGGCCACGATGACGGATAAAGTAATGATGGACAGGGAGCGTGAACTTGGTTAAAGCAAACTATGAAGCTCGTAGCAGGTTGGGTATTTGACAGATTAGTTTAGGCCTGTTTTATATATATATATATATTTTTTCCTTAGCACCAGTGCAGGACACAAACAGACCTTTGTTTTAATTTTTTAATTTTTCTTATTTCTGTTTTTGTTCAACGGCATAGACTGTCAATCTATTTTTATTTTATTTTTATTTTTGCAATTGGAACTATTCTGGGATGTTTTCTAGGTAGGAGAGGGGTCTGGTCTGTAGTCTGGTTATTTTGTTTATATTATAGATGGCAGGTCAGTTTTGGTTGTTCTTTTTCACCCCAGCAGCAGTTTAGGACAGCAGACAGGTTTTACTTTCTTATTTACTTTAATTTAATTTAATTTTTTGTTTTTACCATGACACAGGCTGTGACAAACCAGTTGTACTTGATTTGTTTTGAAGTTATTATAGATAATACAGTCAGTGTTTACCTTGAGGAAGAAGAAATGTTTTATTTAGGATCTGTCTGTCTCATGTTAATATTTAGTTATTCAATTCAATTCAATTTTATTTATATAGCGTCTAATACAACAGAGTTGTCTCTAGACGCTTTACAGAGACCCATACCCAGAACATGACCCCCGAGCAGTTATTACATAAACAATGGCAGGTAAAAACTCCCCTAGTGGGAGAAAAACCTTAAGCCAAACAGTGGCAAGGAAAAACTCCCCTTTAGGAGGGAAGAAACCTTGAGCAGGACCAGGCTCATCAGGGGGGACCCTCCTGCCGAGGGCCAGACTGGTGGGTCAGGGACGGCAACAGTACAGCAGGCAGGTGGAAGCAGCAACGGGATGACCGAGGGTGGGGACCGCAGGCCAGCACACAGCTCCCGAAGCTCCGGCCCAATCAGCAAGTCCCAGGTTGGGGTGCAGGGTCAGGAAAAGACTTGTGCTCCGTAATGCAAGCTACAAGCCACCCATGGCCACCTGCAGGACAAAAGAGAGAAAAGGGAGGAGAAGGGGGGGGCAGCAACGGGATGACCAGGGGTGGGGACCGCAGGCCAGCACGCAGCTCCCGAAGCTCCGGCCCAATCAGCAAGTCCCAGGTTGGGGTGCAGGGTCGGGGAAAGACTTGTGCTCCGTAATGCAAGCTACAAGCCACCCACGACCACCTGCAGGTTCCGGTGTCCGGCAAAGGATGCTGCAACATGGACAAAAGAGAGAAAAGGGAGGAGAAGGGGGGGGCCAGCACAAGAAACCACAGGAGCGACTCTGACACACTAAAGTTTACACTACCTAGAGATTTACCAACACCAGCTAGAGGTTTACTAAACACTAACTATAGGCTTTACTAAACAGAAATGTTTTAAGTTTAGTTTTAAAGGTGGAGGTGGTGTCAGCCCCCTTAACCCAGATTGGAAGTTGGTTCCATAGTAGTGGCGCCTGATAGCAGAACGCCCGCCCTCCAAATCTACATTTAGATACTCTAGGAACTACAAGTAAACCTGCACTCTGAGAACGGAGAGCTCTGACAGGAACATAAGGCACTATCAGGTCTTGCAAATAATGCGGAGCTAAGCCGTTTTGGGCTTTATACGCAAGTAATACAATTTTAAATTGGATTCTGAATTTTACGGGTAACCAATGGAGCGACGCTAACACTGGAGAGACGTGGTCTCTCCTGCTAATTCCTGTCAGTACTCGTGCTGCTGCATTTGGAGTTATTATTGAGGTGTGTGCGTGTGCGCGCACACGGCACGATATGTGTGCGTGCGCATGTACATATGTTATTATTACTATTATTTTGTTTATATTTTTGAGCAATGCTGGAGGTGCGGATGTGGGGGATTGTTTTAGGGGGCGGGGGGGTTAGATTTTCTCAGCAGGGGGGGTTTGATCACTCTGATGGGCTCTGGCTCTCAGTATCACAGGAACCTGTTGGTTGTTGCATCCATTATGGATGCAGTTTTTGCGTTACTGTTCTGCGAGATTAGACTCGCAGCCTTTTGCGTTTTTGTGATTGCTTTTTTTTATTTTTTCTTAAATCTGATTAAGGGCAGTTTTGAAACAATTTTGCAGAGTTACACATCTTGTTATTTTTCTTTTTTGTGTGGTTGGTATTGCGCACACTGGGCACGTGTTAGTGTTATCTTATTACTTTTTCTGCATGAGCATGACTAAGTATATTTCACTTAACGTAAAGGGGGCGAACCATGTCATAAAGCGTAAAAAACTCCTATCTTGGTTGAAGACAGAGAGAGTTAATATAGCTCTTTTACAGGAAACACATCTGGACGATAAGGAGCATGAAAAACTTAGGAGAGAATGGGTCAGCCAAGTTTACTATTCCTCTTTTTCGACAAGCAAAAGAGGTGTCGCCATTCTTATAAATAAGAATACACCATTTACTTTAGATAGTTGTATTAAAGACAAAAATGGACGCTATGTTGTTATATCTGGTGTTTTATATGGGGAACGCATTATGATTGGCTGCGTATATGCTCCGAATACATATGACAGTCAATTTTACTCTTCTTTGCTGGCTGACGTTTCCTCTCTTTCTTCTTCATACACAATACTGGCTGGTGATTGGAATTCTACGGCTAATCCTGAGGTTGACCATTCTCCACCGTCCAGGTCCAAACCTTCTAAAATGTCAAGAGCCATGAGGGAAGTATGCTCTGATTTAGATCTATTTGACACTTGGAGAGTCCTACATCCCTCGGAGAGGGACTACACATTTTTTTCCAATCCACATCAGATTTTCACTAGAATAGACTATATCTTTACCTCTAGGCAGGTTCTTGATAGAGTAGAAAAATGCAATATAGGCAGTAGGTTATTATCAGATCACGCCGATGTCTCCCTGGTGGTCGCACCACCATTTTGTCAACCCACCACCCGCCGCTGGCGTTTGAACCCTTCTATTTTGAACAGCACCGCATTTGTGGATTATATGGAGGACCAAATTGAACAATTCTTAGTGATTAATGATAATGATGAAACCAATCCATCAATACTATGGGAGACCCTTAAGGCCTATGTTAGGGGTGCGGCCATATCGTATTGCTCAGCAAGGAAAAAAGAGGCTTTAAAAAAACAGATTGACTTAGAAAAACAATTAGCGGATTTAGAAAAACAATTGAAGGACAATCCGACCAAGACCTTGCTTAATAGAACGGATGCCTCACGTTCAGCTCTTAACCAACTGCTAACACAGAAAGCGGAGGCCAGCATTTTCTATGCGAGACACAGGCTGTTTGAAATGGGGGACAAACCGGGTCGGCTGCTTGCACGTTTGGCAGCGGGTAGACAGAATTATACCTCAATAGCCTCACTTAAGGATGATTCTGGAAAGAGCCATCATGAGACGCAAGCTCTTACTGAAATAATGGGGAACTTTTATAAAAAGCTATATGCTCCTGACTCATCGGCTGATGAGGAGACTATGCACTCTTTCTTGGGAAAACTTAACCTCCCATCCCTATCTGAAACAAACCAGGAGTCTCTTGGGAGGCCTATTACATCAGAGGAGGTTACAGAGGCGATAACATCACTACAGAGTGGTAAAGCGCCTGGGCCTGACGGCTACGGGCCAGAGTTTTATAAAAAGTTCCATAAATTACTAATAGGCCCCTTAACTAAAATGTATCTACACTCTATAGAATTAGGCCAATTTCCCCCCACCTTATATGCTGCAAATATTTCTGTCATCCTCAAGAAAGGAAAGCCTCCTGATGAATGTGGTTCATATCGCCCTATTAGTTTAATTAATGTCGATAGTAAAATATTTTCTAAACTCTTGGCAAAGAGACTGGAAGGCCATCTTCCTTTTTTAATTGGAGAACAACAAACTGGTTTTATCAAAAATAGAGCTTCTCAGCTAAATATGAGGACATTAGTTGGTGTTATACAGTACACAAGAACGCATAAAAAGGAGGGTCTCGTAATTTCTTGCGATGCAGCCAAGGCCTTCGATAACATTTTATTTCCTTACTTATTTAGTACCCTGGAGAAGTTTTGTCTGGGTGAGGGCTTTATTAATATGTTAAAATTAATTTATCACTCTCTGAGGGCAAGTGTGCTGGTCAATGGTATGCTATCCCCTGAATTTAACCTAGGAAGGTCGGTGCGCCAGGGGGATCCGATTTCTCCACTCATTTTTAATTTAGCTATCGAGCCTCTGGCTGAAGCAATTAGAAGTCATAATAATATATTTGGAATTCAAATGGGCCCGGTTACACACAAACTGGCTTTATACGCTGATGATTTATTATTATTTGTATCCAACCCATCCAAATCTATCCCAGCTATAATGTCACTTATTCAGACATTTGGCTCCTTTTCAGGTTACAGGATAAATTACGACAAATCTGTAGCTATGCCTCTGGGGGGCAGTGTTGACACACCATGCTTGCCTAATTTTCCCTTTGTATGGTCCACTACTGGTTTCACATATCTAGGAATCACCATCACTCCTAATGTTAAGGATATGCTGAGGTTAAATTTCTCCAATGTGTTACAAGAGGTTAAAAGAGATCTTGTAAGATGGTTTGACCTGCCGGTTTCTTGGATCGGTAGGATAAATCTAATTAAGATGAACGTGCTACCCCGGCTTCTTTATCCCATGCAAATGTTACCACTATACATAACCAAGAAAGTAATTGGAGAAATTGAAAGGGACCTTTCAAAATTCATATGGCATGGTAAAAAACCTAGACTGAGTATGAAGACATTACAACTACCTAAGGATAGGGGGGGGTTGGCACTTCCAAGTATCTTATATTACAATTGGGCCTGCCACTGTCGTACTATGCATGGATGGGTTCATGATTTTCTTACTGGTAAGCCAGAGCCCCTTGAAGTATGGGAGTGTACTCCCTATGTACTCCTAGCTGAACTTACAAATATACACAAATTACACTCCATATCAGCAGATAGCCCAGTACTCTTGAATTCAAGCAAGATTTGGAAAAATATTGTAGCTTTTACTGGTAGGAAAAATATGTCCTCATATTTGACACCTCTCATCGGTAATAGACAATTTGTCCCGGGGATAAGGAGGGTCGTTTTTCGGTCATTGTATGATAAAGGTATTAGGGTTATAGGAGACCTGTTTGATGCCAATGGTGTTTTAATGTCATTCAAAATGGTTAAGAATTCATTTGGAATCCCACAAACAGATTTCTTTGCATATCTACAGGCTCGCCACTTTATAAACAATAACATTAGGTTTCCTCAAGATGGATCTCGTCTTGGGCATTTAGAAAAGACTATTATGCATTTTACTAAGAAAAAAGGCTTGATTTCATACTTTTATGACACTTTTCTGAGTCATGAAAAACACAACGTGGACAATGTTACAAGGCGATGGGAAAGGGACTTCCAAACAGAGTATGAACAAGAATGTTGGTCTCAATGCATCCAAAACTCCCACTCTATTTTTATAAGTAATAGATACAAAGAGATGCAGTATAGGATTCTTCATAGGCAACATAGAACACCTGAAATCTTAAACAAATTCGATCCCAGCAGGTCCCCATTATGCATTAAATGCAAAAAGGAGATTGGTACCTACATACACTGTTTCTGGGAATGTCCCAAGATTGCTCGATTTTGGTCCTATGTGGCTAAAGAATTGAGTTCAATTATGAAGTCTACTATCTGTAAAGATCCTGGACAGTTTCTATTAGGGCTGCCGTCAAAATTTGGAGTATTGGATCCTGGTAGAGCCAAGCTGCTTAGTAAGCTTCTCTGCGTAGCTAGAAAATGCATTCTGTTCAATTGGATTCATGAGAAACCTCCATCAGTAACCCAATGGTATAGAGAAATCTACAGAGTTCTTCCCATGGAAAGACTCAGTGCCAAATTAAAAGATAGAGAAGATAACTTCATGAAAATTTGGTGTCCTCTTATAAACCATTTGCCCAGGGATCTATCTGCCTTGATTTATAAAGGAAGCGATTCTTTGGATTTTAGACCCCCAGCTGTACTCTTGCAGTTTACCTTCTGATGTGCTCGGTGTGTGCTGTGTGTACTACACAATATAACTTTTTTTTAATTTACACAGTAACTGTGTTGTATCTATAGATGTGTTGATTGCCCTTTTCTTTTTCCTTTTTTTCTTTTCTTTTTGTTTGTATTGTATTCTGTTTTTGATTTATACCTTTTGTGTTAATACTGAAAATCAATAAAATATTATTATGAAAAAAAAAAAAAATCTAAAAATAGTCTGATAGACTGTTTAATATACAACACATGACTTATTTTGGAATACAAATAACCAACTTGACTATGACTATGCCATGTAAAATGTGAATTAAGTTTTATTAATAACTTTGGTAAGTTTAAGATTTCATAAATAACATCGATGGAGGGGGGCCCAAAAATCACAGTCTGCCTAGTGTAGTCCATTTATTTAATCCGGCTCTGACCACGTTCACACCTCAGGTCACTGATTTCAGTACGTTCAAACAAACACAAGTTTCTGTTTCTGTTTCTGAGAAAATATATCAAAAACAAGAACGTTTTGTTCATTTTTTTTAATTATTTCATTGGAAACCAAATCCATCACTCTTATACAACAAATCCACCTTAAGCATCGACTGAAGTGTAACAAAAGTAAATATTCTACAGAAACAGCTTTGTATGTTCACTTTTAAACATTCAGGGTTGTTTCCTTTAACTTTGACTTGTTGTCACACACATCAGGAAACAAAGACACGTCAGGGTCGGAGGTGTTACTTGGAAGACAGTTTTAGTCATTAAGTCTCCCAGAAGCAGGAAGTTCCACCTTCACAATCAGACCTGCAGCAGAGAGAAGCATCGTTTCATCCAGCAGAGACAGAATAACACCACGACTGCAGCTCTTCATCACTTTACTGCTTCACTTTGAAGGTAAAGATCAACTCTGACTCATGTTTTAGGGTTTCATTTGATTTAAAAAGACTGTAAAAACCACTCTGAAGTTGTTGTGTCCCTAAATGTCTTTTCTTTAAAAAGAACTCACCTCTGTTACAATCAGACCACTTAAAGACCCTGTTACATAAGTCTGAATGTTTCACCAGAGATTATGTTTGTTGAAGTCTCTTCTCTGTGCTGACAAAAATAATACGTACGCTAAGTACGTTAAGTATGTTTCTAGGGTCAGGTTGATGTGTGAAGTGTAAAACTTTTCTCAGTGTTTTTCTCTGCAGCAGGAATCAGTGATGGACGAATCGTCCTCCATCACAGAGCTGGAGATGACGTTGTTTTACCGTCTGACCTTGGTTCATCACATTACCCATGTTCTCATGTTGACTGGTTTTATTACAAAGATGTCAATGCAAACGGACAATTAAAGGTTCATAATGGAACTACTGTGAAGACGTCACCTGGAGATGACAGGATGAGTGTGAGCAGTAACTGCTCTCTGATCATCAACAACATCACTGAAGATGCTGGTCGTTACACCTGTAGGATTAGATTTACTGATGGTTTCTATGACACATCTGTGTATCTGAATATATTAACAGGTGAGTGTTTTGACTTAATAACATCCAGACTGTCAGTTTGAATCCTCCTCATCAACTCTGAGTGAAACGCTGTTAAAAGCTTGTGTGGATTTGTCAGCGACATGAACGTCTGGTCTGTTTGGGATCGTCCTCAACACGATGGATCCTCTCAGAGGAACTGGACCACAAACACCTGACGTTTATTTACTCGTGCAGAAGAGATGACAGAAACCTTTACCTTTGTTTAGTAAAACATCATTTCTTCTTCTCTCCTTTCACCAGCTTCATGATAAATAAATGTATTTTAGCTAAATATTTGATGTTTCCATCAGACAATCACTCAGTAAAACTGAATCAGTAAAATGAGGAGTTTCTCATATTCAAGTGGTTGAAATAACATTTGTCTTATTCCAGTCTCTCCATCTCTACCAGATGTGGATCCAGGAAGGGATGGAGATGTGACATTACACTGTTCTCTGATGAGATACAGTTTTTTGGTCCCTGTGAGCAGAACAGCATCATCTGGGTGGATGAGACAGGAACCGTGCTGCTTGGTGAAGGTGATGGGTTTGTGTCTGGAGGACAGAACAACTGTGTTTCTGATCTGATTGTGAAACATCAGAGAGGCTCCAAGAGAAGATTCATCTGCCAGGTTGTTGAAGGAGACAGAGTGAAGATAGATGCTGAATACACGCTGGACTTTACAGGAAAGACACGCTGAAATCATGAAGACAAGGAAATGAAGAGGAGAAGTACAAAACTTCATCTAAACTGTTTATTATCACAATTAACCTCATACATGCGTAATTAATTCAGACAATTGTTCATATTTCCTTTGCAATCATTTAGTTGAATCCTTTGATTCCAGATTCCTCTCTGATCGACACCAGCGTGATCATCGGATCATTAGTCGGGGGGTGATGGTGGTTCTGGCTGTTGTTGTTTTCATCACATGCAGGAAGAAAACCAAAGAAACAGAAGATCAGCAGAATGAATCAAGTATGAAAGTCATCAGAAAACAGCACATGTGCAGAACTGAACCAGCTGATGATTGAAGTCTCTGTCTCAGATTCCACTTCTGGAAACTCCAGGAACCTCCAATAACTGCAGAAGTCAAGTCCTCTGTTGAGATGAAACAACTCTGAGGTCTTAATCCTCCACAGATTTGTTCCTGGTGTCTTTATATGTGAAGAAAACTACATTTATTCTACTTTGAAGAACAAGACATTTAAAAAATGCTCAAGTTGAATCTGAATGTTCACATAAAATCTTGCTGGAGTGTTTTGGATCAGCTGGATATTTCTTTGTTGAGACGTCCTGATAATAACTTTAATGCAGAGCAGAAGTTTATTAGTAAAAACATTATTTACTGAATTAACGTGATGGACATGTAATGATGTTGTTGACTAACTCTTGAAATGTGACCTTTGTTTCAGATGTTCAGCAGCTGATGCTCCACAATGTGAGTATCAGAGCGCCGTTTCTTCCCTTGTGGTCAAACATGGAACTGCAGCAACGTTGATGTTCAGAGGTCGATTCCTCTCTGGAACAGTGAAATAAAGTTGTTTAAAAACACCTGTTGGTGTAACAGAGTTTAAGAGACATTTCTGTATTTGTGTTTGTTTCCAGGATGATCCAGAGAACAATGTTACTTATGCTGCTGTTGGTGGTTTTAATCCAAATACTTCCACTAAAATGAAGGTAAGTGACTCCCTCAGATGTGGTTTTGCTTCTTCATAATGTTTCCATCTTAAATGTGTTTTACAGGACTATTGTAGGATTACGGAGAGTAATGCAGAGTTTAGCTGAGAATCTGTCAGCAGATACTTTTACCTCCAGGTGAAGACAGATAGATGGAGGACAGCAGGTCCTTCCATGAACTTGTGGTTTCAAACAGCAACACAGATCTTAAAGACAACTTCCTGAGTATTTCTTGTTTTTCTCCTCCAGGTAGATTCGGAGAACAACGTGACCTACGCCTCTAATGATCACTCTGTAAAGACTTCTGCTAAGAAAAATGTAAGTAAATATAGAAGAACAGTTGATTACGCTGGTTGATGAGCAGGATTTCTGATGAATCATGTTTCTGGTTTGTTCATTTCAGGTCAAGGAGGAAGAAGATGTGGTGACTTATTCTGCTGCGAGGATCAAAACCAACCAACAGTGACCCCAGCAGTCTCTGCAGCCGCGTCTCCAAACCCAAATAGAGGATAAAATACCTGGAGGACGTCCGGTTGTCCAGCTGCTGACAGGAAGTGGACAGTTGGACTCATGTTCAGTCGTATTAGATGTAGTTGTTCAGCAGGAGCACTTGTTGATCACTTTTCTTCTTTCTCTGCTCTACCTTTCATTTGTACTCTGATGGTAGAATCTGATCTTTTATTTCTGGAACTGTTAATTCCATTTTAGGTTGAGTTTTTTTTAATAAGCCATACATTTGTCTCAGTGTCTCAACAGTTGTGTCTGTTTTACAAGCTTCATTTATTCAGTATCAATAAACTGGACTAAACAAGTGTCTCACTCTAATATTTATTTGGACTTCCTTTAGTTGTCATGTGACCGTGTCCTTGTTTCAGTCAGATCATCATGTATCTAAACATTCATTTCCATCCTGAGCTGTATTTATATTTCCACTAAGTGTGTTGATGATGGGGGAGTGGGACTGATGTGCAAGGTCTTCTTCAGACCGTCCTGAAGATCCTCACTGGGTGAAGGTCTGGATTTAGATTTGATCAAAGCAGCAGCGTGAGTGCTGACAGGAACCAGTAAGAGACCACATATCTCTCCCGTGTTGGCCTCCCTTCATGGGTTCTCCATAACATCTACAATCAAAGTCAAAACTCTGTTATTTGCATCTAAAGTCCTAAACCAGGGGTGTCCAACCCTGGTCCTTGAGAGCTACTGTCCTGCATGTAGGGACACATTTAAAACCTGCAGGGACGTGGACACCGAGGACCGGGGCTGGTGTTGAGCCACAAAGGAGTGCTGGTTCAGTTATAAGAAAGTGATTGATAATTGTCTTACGATAGTTATTAATAACTAATGAAGATTACTCATCAAAATGAAATCAATCAAAACGAGGCACCACCTGACTTATCAGGAAATAATGACTAAACAGCTAAATCAGTCTCAAAGTAGCTGTTATTCCCTACGTGCCAGACTGTTGCCAGGGGAGACGTTACAGAATAACATTGAAGGAAGGAGTCCGAGCACAGACCTTTGCAACCAGCAGCTGTGACAAATATCTATAAAATAAACACAAACAACTTCTCTCATTCAAATTAATCAGAATTTATTTAAAAAAGTCTTAAAAGAAAGTGAAACAAAATTCGGGATCAATTCCGATGCCTAAACAACAACTAACTAAACATTAAACACAAACTTCAGATCATCCATGTGTGGGTGTGTGTGTCAGTGCGTAAATGTGAATTATTTCTTTCAAACTAAATTAACTAAACTGGTGCATTTTAACTCAACTTTAAATTATATCAGCACTGATCACAAATGTACACTTTTTATCCAGTGTGAATACGTTGATGTCTCCTTAGATTACTTGATGTGGCAAAACCTACTCCACACTGATCGCATCTGTATGGTTTGTTTCCAGTGTGAATACGTTGGTGAGTCGTCAAATGACCTTGCTGGGCAAAAGCCACTCCACACTGATCACATCTGTATGGTTTGTTTCCAGTGTGAATACGTTGGTGAGTCGTCAAATGAACTTGCCGGGCAAAAGCCGCTCCACACTGATCACATCTGTAAGGCTTTTCTCCAGTGTGAATACGTTGGTGCCTCATTAAAGCACTTTGCTGGGCAAAAGCTGCTCCACACTGATCACATCTGTAAGGCTTTTCTCCAGTGTGAATACGTTGGTGAGTCGTCAAATTACTTTGATGGGCAAAAGCCGCTCCACACTGATCGCATCTGTAAGGCTTGTCTCCGGTGTGAATATGTCGGTGTTTCGTAAGATCACCTTGCTGGGCAAAAGCCGCTCCACACTGATCACATCTGTAAGGCTTTTCTCCAGTGTGAATACGTTGGTGACTCGTTAGGTGACTTTGTTGGGCAAAAGCTGCTCTACACTGATCACAGCTGTACGGTTTACCACCAGT
The DNA here is from genome assembly GCF_033807715.1 of Cololabis saira. Classification (NCBI taxonomy): domain Eukaryota; kingdom Metazoa; phylum Chordata; class Actinopteri; order Beloniformes; family Belonidae; genus Cololabis; species Cololabis saira. The sequence continues at coordinate 3,522 of NW_026906285.1, read as the reverse complement.
GTGAGTTTTCTTATGCTTCTTCAGGTTTGATGATGTGGTGAAGACTTGCTCGCAATCATCACAGCAGTGTCTTTTGGGTCTTCCTTTATGATTCTGTAACAGAGAAGATGACTTACATTATCTTGGCTGCATTATCAAAAGCCTTTTCAGTTTCAATAAAGTGCTGCCTCTCAGGTTTTTTCCTGTGAGACAATTAAGTTTATTTTCTGAGGACTAATGTTAAACATATTTTGTTACAACTAGTTCTTAACAGTACGACACCTTCAGATGAGACTTCTTATACGTCTACGTAATAAGTGTAAGAATTGAGAGTTGCTGAAAAAACACACTCAAAACCCATTCATTAACTATTTATATTCAACATAATATTGAACATGAACTATTGTGTATATACACACAAACACACACACGTGTGAAAAAGTGTTTACCCCTTCCTGATTTCTTATTTTTTTGCATGTTTGTCACACTTAAATGTTTCAAATCAAACAAATGTAAATATTAGACAAAGATAACACAAGTAAACACAAAATGCTAATTTTAAATTAAGCTTTTTATTATTAAAAGGGGAAAAAAAAACATATATAGCTCTGTATGAAATTTCTACAACCACACTCAGGCCTGATTACTGCCACACCTGTTCTCAATCAAAAAAAAAAAATCACTTAAATACGACCTGCCTGACAAAGTGAAGTAGACCAAAAGATCCTCAAAAGCTAGACATCTTGCTGCGATCCAAAGACATTCAGGAACAAATGAGAAACAAAGTAATTCTATCAGTCTGGAAAAGGTTACAAAGCCATTTCTAAAGCTTTGGGACTCTAGCGAACCACAGTGAGAGCCATTATCCACAATCCAAGAGTCACAAAAGACCCCAGAACAACATCCAAAGACCTGCTGGCCTCACCTGCCAAGACAAAAGTTCCAAGTTCCAAGACAAAAACCACTGCTGAGCAAAAAGAACATAAAGGTTCGTCCCAGTTTTGCCAGAAAAAATCTTGATGATCCCCAAGACTTTTGGGAAGATACTTTGTGGACTGAAAAGACAGAAGTTGAACTTTTTGGAAGGTGCATGTCCTATTACATCTGGCGTAAAAGTAACGCTAAAGTAGCGCTTTAATGCATTTTTATTGTTTTAAGGCCTATGTTACAACGTTCAGTCAGTTAAGCCTAACGTAAGCTCAAAGATGGCCAAAAAATTTATTTTGCTAAATTTATTTATTTTATTTACAAGTTATTGTTCTTTGCTGGTATAATGTCTGCTGGAATATTTAAGAAATGCTGGGAAATTAAAAAATGTTCAGTTTTTTATGTTCAACAAATGTTTTCTACCTTGTAATTTTGTAAAAGATTTTTTTCTTTTAAAAGCATGCCTAAATCAAATTTATTTGATTTATGCAATGGTGAAAAAATTGGCAAAATAAATGAAAAACTGCGAAGAACCATGTTCGGTATTGTTCGGTATTCGGCCAAGTGTTTATTATTATTTTCGGTTTCGGCCACAAATTTTCATTTCGATGCATCACTATCAAAAACCCTCCAATGTGGCTGAATTAGAGCAATTCTGCATAGATGAGTGGGCCAAAATTTCACCACAGCGCTGTAAAAGACTCATTGCTAGTTATTGCTAACGCTTGATTGCAATTGTTGCTGCTAAGGGAGGCCAAACCAGTTATTAGGTTTAGGGGACAATCACTTTTTCACACAGGGCCATGTAGGTTTGGATTTTCCTTTATATAAAAACTAGGTATGCCCCGATACATCGGTATCGGGGCTGATACTGCTCTCATATACTCGCATTCGCAAAAATTCTCCGGTACCACTTCATTGTTGTTGTAGTTACTGATTAGTGACTCTAGGGGGAGATGTTGAGCCGTCCCACGGCTCCCCGGGTGAGTGTGCAGCCTGGCGGCGGAGCAGCCGCAGAGCCGCCGCTGCTCAGCCAGCTGTTCCGGTTAGCCGCTAATCGGCTAAGCTTAGCCAAAGATCTTCTATACACAAGATAGCGCATTACCGTTACTGGCAATGGTATGGAATGGTATACACTTCCGGTCTCCTAAGTGGGCGTGGTCGCCGCTCTGACCTCACTTCCTGTCTCCTAAGAAGAAGGAGGAGGAGAACCACGTGTGGATGGATCACGGCAGCGGCTTTTAGTTACGTCGCGTGTTATCGGTAGAGGTAAGTGGGCTATTTACATTTTCTTTTGCTAATATTAGATATTTACACAACTAACAGCCATATTTAGCATTACGAAAATTAGGTGGCGAGGGCATTCACGAACCTTAGTTGACGTTAGCTTACAATTTTGACACGGTTTTGCTAACGTTGACGCTACGTTTGGTTTTGAACAAGATAATAGTTTAGTTTTAGTTTATTTAGCACATAACATGAAAAAAATAACATTACACAAATAAGTGCAGTTAAAAGAAACTGTGCAGGGAGGAGCGAGCAAGCCAGTAGCTTTATGAGGAGCCCCCACCTAATAACATTTAACAATATAGTTATGAGGATACAAAATCATAAAAATGAATAATGTATCATAAAAATTGAATGCAGAACATGAATGAAAAGAAAATAAAAAAAAATACTGTAGACATGATCATGAAAATATGAATATTATGCTGAACAAATGGCAACACAGAATATGAAGTACAAAAGAAACATTAACAGTGGGAAAAGCAATTCCAGACATTTCAGCGGATGTAGGGCGAGGGCCTGCCGTGTTGAGTAGGAATGAAATTGAGAGTTTGTGGTAACGTATGAACTAAATTGCTCAGGAACATTTCCTTCTGAGGAAAATATCTTTTAAAGAAAAATGCATATTTGGTAACTGTTGATGTCATAAATAGTAAGGATCTGTAGATTTTTAAATAAGGCAGCAGCAGTAGCATCCCAGACAGATCGAGATGCAAGTCTTACAAAACCATTCTGGAGAATTAAGATTTTATTTTATGGAGAGTAGCTGTAAATGTACTCCCCCAAACAATATTGCAATATGAAAGGTGAGGATAGATAAGACTGTAATAAAGAGTAAGTATACACTGCTTAGAAACAAGGTGTCTAACTTTACTTATTATGCCAATAGATTTGTTTATTCTTTTACTCAAACAATAAACCTGTTCTCTCCAACACAAACGCTCATCAATAATTAATCCTAGAAATCTTGTAGATGATACTTGGGGCATTTCTGTAGACTCAATTGTAATTTTAGATAAATCCTTGTTGTATGATTTTTTTTTTTTTGGCACCAAAGATAATAAAATTAGATTTTTTTATATTCAGAGATAACTTGTTATAAACAACATTAATCCGAAATATTTATAGAAAAAACGGAAGCGCACACATTCAATGGGATTTTAGCAGTTATTTTATTGTGCATGAAGTCAGACGTTCCAATCTCTCTTCCCGAAATCCATCAATCAATCAATCAATCAATCAATCAATCAATCAATCAATCTATCTTTATTTCTAAAGCCCTTTACAACACACAGGGTGACCAAAGTGCTTTCCATTAAAATCCACATT
>NW_026906284.1:0-90042 GCF_033807715.1 Cololabis saira | reverse complement strand
GAGAAGGCGAGTTTCGCAACGTGGAGATATTGTCATTACAGTAATCCCTCGTTTTTCGCAGCGGTTACGTTCCAAAAAGAACTTGTAAGTGAAATTCTTTTTACAATTATTATAGAAGGCTTCAAATTGCAGAGATCAGCCCCGCCTCGCAAGTATTCCACTGCTCTTCTGAGCCGCTGTATCCCAACTCTGTAGCGTCTTTTTCTCCTAAAGCCCGCGGTGCAGGTGTGTTTTTTCGAGAGAAGAAAATAGTTATGGGTGGTTTTGTTGCTCTTTTTTCTTCTGGGTAAAAAAAAGACTGTTCTAAACCGACATGCCACCATTGGTTATATTTGAGACTGTAATGACCGATTCATCAAAGAGTCCCGCTCTTGAGCTGCTGCTGAAGCTCATTGGCCGTTGTCAGCTTGTTGCTAAGCAACCAGCGTTATTGACAGGGAGTGAAGAAGCGGGGAGACTGTTTAACCAATCAGAATGCAGAACACAAGGGACAATGCAAATCCATACAGTACCTGCTGAAATGAAGGCTAGAGGGGCATTCATGGGAGCATTTAAAAAAATGTTTTTATTTAAAGTAACTCAATAGTTACTTTTCATAGTAACGTATTACTTTTTGGTCTAAGTAACTGAGTTACTACTGAGTTACTTTTTTAATGAAGTAACTAGTAACGGTAACGCTGTTTAGAACCAAGAACAATACATTTAGTTTTCATGACATTTAGTTTTAGTTTGTTCTCTTCTACCCAGTTAGAAACCAGCATCAACTCTTGTTGTAGCGACTTGTTAACAGATTCAATATTGTCTGCGGAGACATACATCGTGGTATCATCCGCGTAGATCACCATATTCACATTTTTAAGTACATATGGCATGTCATTAACAAAGATGGAATAAAGTAGAGGTCAATTCAATTCAATTCAATTTTATTTATATAGCGTCTAATACAACAGATGTTGTCTCTAGACGCTTTCCAGAGATCCAGAACATGAACATAAACAAACATAAACAAACATAAACCCCCGAGCAATTATTATATTAACAATGGCAGGTAAAAACTCCCATAGTGGGAGAAAAGCCTTAAGCCAAACAGTGGCAAGGAAAAACTCCCCTTTAGGAGGGAAGAAACCTTGAGCAGGACCAGGCTCATAAGGGGGGACGCTCCTGCCGAAGGCCAGACCGGGGGAGTCAGGGACGTCAGCAGCACACAGCAGGCAGGTGGAAGCAGCAGCGGGATGACCAGAGGGGGGGGGGGGGGGGGGTTGCAGGCAGGTGGAAGCAGCAACAGCAGACATCCACGTAGGCAGGTGGAAGCAGCAACGGGATGACCGGGGATGGGAGGGGGGCGGGAACACAGGCCAGAACGCAGCTCCCGAGGCTCCAGCCTGCAAACATGCACAAAAGAGAAAAAAGGGGGGCCGGCAGGTCCAAGGCAACTACCTTGTGGAATACCACTTTCCAGTGTTACAGTGTTTGAAAGAGAACCATTAAACATTACGCATTGTTTTCTGTTTGACAAGTAACTTCTCATAAAATCAACAGCCAAATCTTTAAACCTACGTATAAGCCAATAGTTTCACAAGTAATAACTCATGATCTATAATGTCAAAAGCTGTACTAAACTCTAACAGTACAGCTCCTACTACTAATTTCTCGTCAATTCTCTTCAACCAGTCATCAGTAAGAGATGTTAGAGCTGTACAGGTAGAAAATCCTGTTTTGTAAGAATGTTGAAGATCAGAGTTGATGCTGTTTTCTTCAAAATACTGCTGAATCTGCTTATATATTATTCCCTCAAAAAGTTTGCCCAAGACTGGTAGAATGCTGATTGGCCTGCTGTTGGGTCCAGAGAACGGCTCTCTGCTGTTTTTAAGTAATGGAGTTACCTTTGCTATCTTCCATAACTGAGGAAAAACACACTCATGAAAACATTAATTGAATATATGAAATATGGGCTCAACCACACTTCCAACTCCTAGCTGTAGTAGTCTTCCGTCTACATTGTCAATACCAGAGGGTTTGTCACTTTTAATTGTTAGAATCAGTTTTTCAAGCTCTGCCCTGTTGATCATTTTGAATTGAAAGATGCACTCTTTATTCAGCATAATTTCTTTATTTAATAATAGACTCAGACAGCTTACCACACCTTGGCACCAGATGGTTTCTTATTATATTTACTTTGTTGTTAAAATTATTACTAAAATAATTTGCTATATAAAATGGTTTAGTTATATATGCACCGTCTAGTTCAATGAATCCCGATGTTTTGTTACCTCTACTGTCATTCTTGCACTCTACAAACTTGGATAGATAGTATTGTTTTTTCTTTTGTCTGTTCATTTTAGTGATTTTGTTTCTAAGTGATCGGTAAGCTTGCCACTCGTCTACATTACTCGATGCAATTGCAGATTATTTCAGTAAATCTCTCTGGTTCATCCAGCATCTTAAATCATTGTCAATCCAGGGGGCTTTAGCTGATCTAACAGACAACTTCTTGATTGGAGCATGTTTGTCACAGACAGCAGAAAATAACTCCATAAAAGTGAGTAGTGCAGCCTCTGCATGTGAACAGTCCAGAACAGTTTTCCAGTTCATATTTTCTAAGTCTTCTATAAAATCCTTCTCAGAGAATTTTTTATACATTCTTCTAAATATGACCTTAGGTCCGGATTTTGGAACTCTTGTTTTTATTGTTAAAGCAATAATGTTGTGGTCGCTAAACCCAACAGGTACAGACACTGGTTCTGAACACTTATCTGGAGTATTTGTAAAGAAGTGATAAATACACGTTGATGACGAGGTTCTATCACTGTTAATTTTGATTCTTGTTGGTACATTTATGATCTGTGATAAGTTACACACAGCGGCTGCATCATTCAATTTCTTTTTCAAACTGCAGTTATTTGAGAACCAGTTAATATTCATATCCCCAGCAAAGAAAACGTCTTGATTTTTATCTGTTACATTCTGCAGCATGTTGCATATATTGTTTAAATACTCCTTACAGCCTGTCAATATTGGTTTGTGATGCGGTATGTGAATTTGAAGCCATAAGGCTTCTACACCATTCATTCCCAGATCTTTTCTGATTTTAACTGGAATATCCTCTTTAAGAAAGAAAGCAGTACCACCGCCAAATCTGTCCCTATCTAGTCTAAATAAATTATAACCATCTATTTTAACTTCTGAATCATTTATTGTGCTATCTAAATGTGTTTCTGTAACAGCCATTATATGGATATTGTTCTCTTGTAAGATGAAACCTAGTTCATTAACCTTGTTTCTCAAACTACAAATGTTCAAATGGGCAAATTTCAATCCTTTTTTCTGTAATTTAATAGTTTTTGTGGAAGTTTCAGCCATAGGGTGTGAGGTAGAGAGCTAAGCATGAAGCTTTGATCAGTCCTGCATTCAATTCAATTCAATTTTATTTATATAGCGTCTAATACAACAGATGTTGTCTCTCTGAAGGACTGCAGATCTGTCTTTGTGTCTTAAAAGTTTTACCACTATGGGTCTAGGGCGTTCACCCATCTCTGGTTTCCCAGTGCGATGTGCTCTCTCAATCTCAATGTCTCTGTGTAACTGCAACTTCTCTGAGAAGATCTTTTTCACTTTCTCCTCCGACTCCGTCCAAGTTTCTCCTGATGTCTCTACGTTGCCGTCTATTACCAGGTTGTTTCTTCTTGATTGCCCTTCTAGGTACTCTAATTTATCTGAGAGTACTAGAAGACTGTCACAGATTTTCATTATGTCAGCTTGGAGGGCTTTGCTGTGATCAGCTAGATTTGCATTGCTGCCTTTAATTTCGTCTACCTCCTTCTGGGTGAACTGAAGGCTAGTTTTAATTTCCTGCACTTCTCTTGTTAATGACTCCATTCTCAAGTTAGTCAAGTCCAGAATCATTTCACAAAGCATTGGAAATTGTCTTGTTGCTGTTGGAGCAGCACTGTGAACATTTCTTTCTTCTTAGAAAGCAGATCATTTACCTGCTCCAGCGAGACTTGCTCATCCTCATGTCTAGTTTCAGCCTTTTTGGGCCCCATTGTCTTCCAATCACCGAGATAACCCGAACCCGAAACCTGACCTGCTTCTGGGCCCTGGTGCTGGGTGGCTACCTCCTGCCGGGCCTGTTGTAGTCGTCGAGCCGCAGTAGAGCTGCTGGTTGGAACCGCCGCTGCTCGTTGGAACCCTACATAAAAGAACAATAGTAAGGTGAGAGCAAAGCAAAATAGGCATCATAAAGTATGAGCCCCATCTCTTTCAATTATATATATAAAAAAAAAAATAAATTGCAGAAAATAAAAGAGTTAAATAAAGCCATCCCTACATCATATATAAACCAAAAAATATCACAGTCGCATTGCATAATTACTGCTATAAATAAGAGGGATGTGGCGGTACACCGCGAATATAGTCTCATCAGTTATTAGTCCACTGTTTACCTCATGAGTTCATCTAGCCCTCTCTGGAGCCCTCCAGCGTATCTCTCCGTTGCCTTGAACAGGCTCTGTGCTGCAAAATGTGCTGCAATTCCGGACCGGAATTTCCCGCGCTGTCCTGCGGATGTGACGTTAAATGACGCTGCATGTGCGTTAGGGGTGTAAAGCCGCGTTTATACTTGCAGTTCAGAACGCGTACGCGAGACGCAGGATACGCGTGACGTCACGTCTCGCGTATCCTGCGTATCCTGCGTACAATTGACGCGTCGACGTGCACGTTCTCAAAAAGACACTGAACGCGTACGCGACCTGCAGTTCTCGCTCTGGCCGCTAGTATCGCTGTTCCCGGTCTGATCCCAGCTGGCACGACTATGCTGCTCTCCCCTGGAGAAAGTTCCCCGTGCATATATTTATGCAATATTTAACTTCCCCCCAGGGTTTCCGTTGTCCGGTAAAATATGCCGAAGTCCGGTATTTTATAATCTCTCCGGTCAAAATACTCACTGGTGCTGCGGGACTAGAGTCCCCGGGAGTACCGCGGATGGCGAGCCCCGGCCGCCGAGCCCCGGACAACCCCCGGCGGCCGAGCCCCGGTGGCCGAGCCCCGGCCGCCGAGCCCCGGTGGCCGAGCCCCGGTGGCCGAGCCCCGGCCGCCTAGCCCCGGCCGCGGAGCCCCGGCGGCCGAGCCCCGGCGGAGGTACGCGCTGAGCCTCGGTGCCTCCCGGAGCCGGGAGCCGGGAGTCAATTGACGGGACTTATTTTATTTTAAATACTCTGTTTTTCAATAAAAATACTATTGAATGACTTGCAAATGAATGACTTGGAATCATATTAGGAACAATACATTTTTTTACCATGTTAATCTTTCTTATATTGACATCTACTTCTCCATATGAACCTAAAATTAACTGGATTTATTGTTTCGTCATTCTTGTTGAGATGGGTGAGGAGAATGCTGGATAAATTAGTCTGGAAAGACTATCCACTTTTGATAATAAGCAATAATAATAAGATAAGATAAAATAGTCCTTTATTACTCCCTCAACGGGGAAACTCACGTAGCAGAAGTACACACACACACACACACAGGGAAGGGGGTAAAACAGTAATATAAATAAGTAATACACATTAAAAAAAGAGTAATAATAATAATAATAATGTTATGGTTTTCTTTAGCTTCCTTCTAGGCACCCAGAGCTTTACAGAGATCATTATTCATTCACACACATTCTCCCCGGTGGTAGCTCCGTCTGTAGCCGCAGCTGCCCTGCAGACTGACGGGAGCGTGGCTGCCATATCGCGCCAAACGGCCCCTCCGACCACCACAAACATTCATACACACTCATACACATTCACACGATGTTATAATCTCCTACATCATCCAATATTGTCCTGTAAAAGTGTTCGTTTTTCTAATCTGCTACCGCTGCTGCTGCTACTACTTCTGCTACTTAATATAAGTAGCTTTTCCAACTGTTGCTCTGCTTACTGCCCCCTATCGGTCACCATCGGTATGACAGGCTCTACTCGGGTGGTACGCGACGTACGCAGTGGAGCATGAACAGACACAAAGCAGGCTACGCAGGCTACGCAGGTTACGTGCGTAGAGTATATTTCCGGCTTAACAATATATCTGTGAGAAAGTGAGCAACCCCTCCCCTTCTCACCATCACCGGACTTTTTTTTAATGTGTGTGGCAGAGTGGAGGATTGGGCGTGGTCTGCGGGGGAGCAGCACACAGGTGTGCCTGGTTCTGCTGATTGTGGCACACCTGTGTCCAATCAACCTCTCCACCCTGCCTGGGTTTATAAAAGGCAGCTGCATACCAGAAGGGGGGTCTGCTGAATGGAGGAAGCTTGTTGAGAGGCTATGCCCCATTGTGCCTTTTTTTTAGAATACTGATTTTGCCTCGAGGCCGACCGAAAGTCTTCCTCCATGGCCTCCCCGAACTCCTCCCAGACCCGAGTTTTTGCCTCCAGGACTGCCCGAGCGGCGGCTCGCTTGGCCTGCCGGTACCTATCTACTGCGTCAGGAGTCCTGTACTTCCGGTGTCCACCACCGGGTTCTAGGATTGCCGCCACGACAGGCACCGGAGACCTTGCGTCCGCAGCTTCGAGCCGCCGCGTTGACAATGGAGGCAGAGAACATGGTCCACTCGGACTCGATGTCCCCCGCCTCCCCCGGGATCCGAGAGAAGCTCTCCCGGAGGTGGGAGTTGAAGATGTCCCTGACAGAGGGCTCAGCCAGACGTTCCCAACAGACCCTCACAATCCGTTTGGGTCTGCCCGGTCTGTCCAACCTCCTCCTCCGCCAGCGCATCCAACTCACCACCAGGTGGTGATCAGTTGACAGCTCAGCCCCTCTCTTCACCCGAGTGTCCAAGACATGCGGCCGAAGGTCAGATGAAACGACAACAAAGTCGATCATTGACCTCCGGCCTAGGGTGTCCTGGTGCCACGTGCACTGATGGACACCCTTATGCCTGAACATGGTGTTCGTGATGGACAAACTGTGACTCGCACAGAAGTCCAACAACAAAACACCACTCGGGTTCAGATCGGGGAGGCCGTTCCTCCCAATCACGCCTCTCCAGGTATCACTGTCATTGCCCACGTGAGCGTTGAAGTCCCCCAGTAGAACAATGGAGTCCCCAGTTGGAGCACTATCAAGTACTCCTCCCAGGGACCCCAAGAAGGCCGGGTACTCCCCACTGCTGTTCGGCACAAACAACAGTGAGAGACCTATCCCTGACCCGAAGGCGCAGGGAAGCGACCCTCTCGTTCACCGGGGTGAACTCCAACACATGGCGGCTGAGCTGGGGGGCTATAACCAAGCCCACACCAGCCCGCCGCCTCTCACCCTGGGCAACTCCAGAGTAGTGGAGGGTCCAGCCCCCTTCAAGGAGCTGGGTTCCAGAGCCCAAGCTATGTGTGGAGGTGAATCCGACTATCTCTAGCCGGTATCTCTCAACCTCACGCACAAGCTCCGGCTCCTTCCCCCCCAGCGAGGTGACATTCCATGTCCCCACTGTGAGGGTTGATGTCCAGGGATTGGGTCGTCGAGGCACCCCGCCACGACTGCTACCCAGCCCACAATGCACCGGCCTGCCATGGTCCTTCCTGCGGGTGGTGGGCCTACTGGAAGGCGGACCTGCGTCGCCGTTTCGGGCTGAGCCCGGCCGGGTCCCACGGGCAAAGACCCGGCCACCAGGCGCTCGCCTACGAGCCCCAACCCCAGGCCTGGCTCCAGGGCGGGGCCCCGGTGACGCCGATCCGGGCGACGTAACGGTCCTTGCTTTTCTTCTCTTCATGGTAGGCTTGTGAACCGCTCTTAGTCTGGCCCGTCACCCAGGACCTGTTTGCCATGGGAGTCCCTACCAGGGGCGAAAGTGCCCCCGACAACATAGCTCCTAGGATCACTCAGGCACACAAACCCCTCCACCACAGTAAGGTGGCGGTTCAAGGAGGGGTGGTTTAAACAGGTTTCGTTTTTAAGGGACGCATTTCCAAACCATGAAGCAAGACAGAAAGATAAAACTGATTCTATAAAAGCACGATAAAACAAGATCAGCATGGTCCTGGAAATGTTAAAAGTAGACAGTTTTCTCAAACAAAACAGGCGCTGGCGTCCCTTTTTGTACACAGCTTGACAGTTTTCCTCAAAGTTCAGTTTGTTGTCGATGACAGTTCCCAGATATTTATATGTGCTGACACACTCCACTGCCTGACCTTTTAAAACTGTAGCCTCTTGGTTGGGAGCACTGTTTTTGCGAAAGTCAATGATCAAGTCTTTTCCATCCATCCATCATCTATACCAGTGATTCTTAACCATAGGGCCGCGGCCCAACGTTGGGCCGCGAGCGCCCTCTAGAGGGCCGCAAAAAGAATTCAGTTTTGTACGTGTGGGCCGCGGGGGCCGCGGGACTGCATAGCAACTCCCGACCAAATGAGGAGAAGACACTCAGCTAGCTGTACGTGTAATAGTAAGAGAAATGGTGTGTATTTACAGAAAAAATCATTTATTTTGCACAGAGTAGGTTTAGATCCACCAGGATCAGGGATTCTACGGCGTAGGCTCTGCGTCGATTTACGCGGAACCATAATTCAGGTTTAAGGCGGACGTAATTGAAGCCACCATGAGAAGGGGGAAGGGGGGCGTGATTTGCCAGTGATTGCCCGGCGGCGGCTCTGGGCGGGACACCTGGGGCGGACGGCGAGACCTGGGGCTCGCAGCCGAGAAGGAGACGAGACTCCCGGGGGAGCTGCCCCGCGGAGGCGGGCCGGAGAGCGGGAGGAGCCGCCCGACTGAGCGGGAGCCGACGCGTCCCCGCGGCCCCGTCGTTACTGCTGAAGGATGGTAGATGCGTGGGCTGAAGTGTCTGCTGGACTGGACTGTTGTTGCAAAAGCATCGGAAAGTGACTGGGCTGCAGCGCGTCGCAGCCCGTCGCAGCTGATCAGGCTCGGATGAAGCCCGACACGCTGAGTCCTGACAACTGATTAATTTAATATCTTAAATAAAATAAATCTTAAAACACCCATGTTTGAGTCCAGATACAGCTGTGAGGCAGCTTTCTCCACAATGAACATAATTAAAACTAAATATCGTTCCAGGTTCACCAATGAGCACCTTCTCATGTGTATGAGAACCTGACACCATCCAGCCCAGATTTAAAGTCCTGGCAGGAGAAATTAGAGCTCAGTTCTCTCACTGAACGACAGAAAGTGAGGGCATACGATTAAGGGGAAGAAAGACAAACTGCAAAACTGTTCAATTTCTAAGATGTGTTTATATTCATTTATTATAAAAATGTGTTGAGACAATTAACAAAGAAAAGGGGAAAATCAAACTGCTGGTAGAGAAATAAAATAAGATAGCATTTGAAAAATAAAATAAAATCAATTTTATTTTTAAGAGAAAAAAATATGTGTAATTCAAGTTACACATGTTAAGTGGCAAATATTTTTGAAATGTACTTTTTTTAATCTAACAGTCAGATGCAGATGTTGATACAACTATGAGGTTACTTGAATATATACACACACACATATATATATATATATATATATATATATATATATATATATATATATATATATATATATATATTATGATGTTCTGGACCTTCGCTTGAGTAAATTTTCTCTAAATGGACCTCTTAATGTTTTAGTTGAATACCCCTGCTATACAGTGTTAATATTTAACGGGCCCCGGGCCCCTCTGTACTGAAAAAATTGGGCCCCAAGGTCAGAAAGGTTAAGAACCCCTGATCTATACCCTTGCGGGGTCACGGGGGGTCTGCTGGAGCTCATTTCAGGTGAGAGGCAGGGGTTACATCCTGGACAGGTCACCAGTCCATCACAGGGCCACATATAAACACACAAACCATGCTCACACCTACGGGCAATTTAGAATCGCCAATTAACCTAATATGCATGTTTTTGGACTGTGGACGGAAGTACCCGGAGAGAACCCACGCAAGCACGGGGAGAACATGCAAACTCCACACAGAAAGACCCCCGCCGGGCCAGGGAGTCGAACCGGGGACCTTCTTGCTGTGAGGCAACAGTGCTAACCACTAAGCCACCGTGCTGCCCTATCATTATCATGGAAATCATTGACAACTGGGCCGTGGCTCGTCTCATTGTTTTTCAGCAGGCTGACAATAACTGTATCGTCAGCATACTTTAAAATGGTTCTATCCTCTCTGCTGCACCGGCACATATCCGTATAGAGGATGAACAAGAGAGGAGAGAGCACACATCCTTGTGGGGAGCCAGTGGAGGATGAAACCTGCTCTGAAACAGTTCCATTCACTCTCACTTTCTGTGTACTATCAGTTAAAAAGTTCAGAATCCAGCCCACAAGATTTTTGCTTATGTTAAAATGTTCTAAAAGCCTCAAAGCTAAAACATGGGGTTGAATTGTATTAAAAACAGATGAAAAATCAATAAATAAAAGTCTCGCAAGTGTTCCTTTCCCCTCCAGATGTTTAAAAAGCAAATTTAACAAAGTGACTGTGGCATCTTCTACCCCTCTGTTGGGCCTATAAGCAAATTGCATGGGATCAAGGTCATGTTCAGTTGTCTTCAGAATTTCTGATCTTACAAGTTTTTCAAAAGATTTCATTACAATCGATGTCAGTGCGATTGGTCCGAAGTCATTGAGGGTTTTGGGAGAATTGATTTTTGGGGCAGGGATAACCACAGCATTCTTCCAGACTATCGGCACGTGCTGCATCTTTAGAGACCGATTAAAAATATACTGGAAAAATAGAGCTCAGCTCTACTGCAGAAGATTTTAGGAAGCGGCCACAGATGTTATCAGGACCATGGCTTTTATTTGGTTTAAGGGAACAGAAAGATTCCTGGAGATAAAAAAGTGCTGATCATCAATCACTTTATGACTCACTTCCTGTGTTTCCTGACTAAAATCAAAAGCATCAAAGCGAGTATAAAAACAGTTAAGAGTATTCGCAAGTTCAATGTCCGTCTCAAAGCCATCAAAAGATATGATACTGCTGGTTTTGGAGTGTTGGAGGCCTGCAATGGCTTTCATGCTTGACTAAGCAGATCCAAGATTATAAAATCCCGATTTTCACATCCTTAGTGGCTGTGTGCAGCTCGGAGGCTGCTCCATGTTTAAAAGCAAGTCTCTTATTCTGTATGCAGGCCTTAACTGACCTAGTGACCCAAGGTTTATTATTGGGAAATATTTTTACAAGCCTACAAGGAATGATCATATCCCTGCAGAAAGCGACATATGAACAAGTAACATCAGCAAGTTCATCAAGATCATCACCACAAGCTTCTTTAAACATGTCCCAATCTGTGCAGTCGTAGCACTCCTGCAAGCAAAGCACCGCCTCCTCTGTCCAGTCCTTAATGTCTCTTGTATGGATCTTTTCCCTCTTTAACACAGTTCTGTATGTAGGCAAGAGATGCACACAGTTGTGATCCCCTGAGCCCAGGGGAGGTAATGGGAGGGATTTATATGCATCCTTAACGGACCCATAGCAGAGATCAATAATTTTATCCCGTCTGGTTGGACAGGTTACATATTGATGAAAGTCCGGGAGTGTTTTTTTAAGGGAGACATGGTTAAAATCACCCAGTAAGAGGATTGGTGCATCAGGTGAGGCAGATTGCAGGTTTTGCACTACATCATGGACAGTGGTGGACAGTAACGGAGTAAATTTACTTGAGTACTGTACTTAAGTACATATCCAGAGGATTTGTACTTTACTTGAGTATTAGATTTCTTTGGTACTTATTACTCTTACTTGAATACATTTCCAAGACAAATATTTTTACTTTTACTCGAGTAAATTTCTAGGAAGGCTGAAAAGTACTTGTTACTTTCAGGTCTGCTCTTTTTTCTTCTTCCCTAAAATCTTATTGGACACAAGCTGTTTTTGTCAAAGGAGGAGACTTATCACAGTGCACGCTCTCCACTGGGATGTATGTAAAGCGGAAATACGTCAAGCCTCCTCAAAACGATACCGCCAAAGTAGCCTGCGTTTGTCAAGACAGAGCCGCAACAAGTCAAGACAGAGCCGCAACAAGTCAAGACAGAGTCAACAAGTCAAGACAGAGCTGCAACAAGTCAAGACAGAGCTGCAACAAGTCAAGACAGAGCTGCAACAAGTCAAGACAGAGCCGCAACAAGTCAAGACAGAGCCGCAACAAGTCAAGACAGAGCCGCAACAAGTCAAGACAGAGCCGCAACAAGTCAAGACAGAGCCGCAACAAGTCAAGACAGAGCCGCAACAAGTCAAGACAGAGCTGCAACAAGTCAAGACAGAGTCAACAAGTCAAGACAGAGTCAACAAGTCAAGACAGAGCTGCAACAAGTCAAGACAGAGCTGCAACAAGTCAAGACAGAGCTGCAACAAGTAAAGACAGAGTCAACAAGTCAAGACAGAGCCGCAACAAGTCAAGACAGAGCCGCAACAAGTCAAGACAGACAAGTCAAGACAGAGCCGCAACAAGTCAAGACAGAGCCGCAACAAGTCAAGACAGAGCCGCAACAAGTCAAGACAGAGCCGCAACAAGTCAAGACAGAGCCGCAACAAGTCAAGACAGAGTCAACAAGTCAAGACAGAGCTGCAACAAGTCAAGACAGAGTCAACAAGTCAAGACAGAGCCGCAACAAGTCAAGACAGAGCTGCAACAAGTCAAGACAGAGCCGCAACAAGTCAAGACAGAGTCAACAAGTCAAGACAGAGCCGCAACAAGTCAAGACAGAGCCGCAACAAGTCAAGACAGAGCTGCAACAAGTCAAGACAGAGCTGCAACAAGTCAAGACAGAGCTGCAACAAGTCAAGACAGAGCTGCAACAAGTCAAGACAGAGCCGCAACAAGTCAAGACAGAGCCGCAACAAGTCAAGACAGAGCCGCAACAAGTCAAGACAGAGCCGCAACAAGTCAAGACAGAGCCGCAACAAGTCAAGACAGAGCCGCAACAAGTCAAGACAGAGCCGCAACAAGTCAAGACAGAGTCAACAAGTCAAGACAGAGCTGCAACAAGTCAAGACAGAGTCAACAAGTCAAGACAGAGCCGCAACAAGTCAAGACAGAGCTGCAACAAGTCAAGACAGAGCCGCAACAAGTCAAGACAGAGCCGCAACAAGTCAAGACAGAGTCAACAAGTCAAGACAGAGCCGCAACAAGTCAAGACAGAGCTGCAACAAGTCAAGACAGAGCCGCAACAAGTCAAGACAGAGCTGCAACAGGTCAAGACAGAGCAGCAACAACGGCTACGCCTGCGTCAGGAGAAGAAAGACAATCCGCTGAGCCGTCTGAGTCTGATAATGAGCCGGACTCGGAGCAGGGACTTTCACAAAATCCTTGGCCGTATCTTAACTCAATGTTTTGAGTTAAAAGCAGTGGTCTTTGAGGGGGATCCAAACTTAGTTGGATGGTGCAGGTTCATTTGGTTTCAGTTCATGATTGTTAATAAACTGCATCATCTGCTGTCCTCTTCATTTGATTTGTTTTTGGTGTTTCTGCAGGTTTTATATAACATTGTGGTTCTAAAAGCAGCACATCAGTGCAGCTGGTTTCAAAGAGTTAATTCTCAGAAACGAGTTAAAAGATCCTTAAATTAATTTAGAAAAATATAGTAATTTACTGATATTTAAAAGCATTTACTTTTGGATACTTAAGTATCTTTAAAAGCAAGTACTTTTCTACTCTTACTCGAGTAATATTTTGACTGAGCTACTTTTACTTGTAACGGAGTAAATTTTGACCAGTAGTATTTGTACTCTTACTCAAGTACTGGGGTCGAGTACTCTGTCCACCTCTGATCATGGATGACACTGCAGGCAGAAGAGGCATTGGCTTTCGGGTGTAAATAGACAGTTATAATAAAAAGTTGCGGGAACTCACGGGGCAGGTAGAAAGGACGCAACGATACACATAAAAGTTCAACATCTGGAGTGCAGATGCGCTCTCTGACAGTCACAGATTTCGGATGACAGTACCGTTGGTTTACTTACAGACAGACGCCGCCTCCCTGTGATTTCCCTGTTGCCTCTGCGTCTCTATCCAAACGGAATGGCGCGCCGAAGCCATCAATAAGCAGGTCTGCGTCCCGATCACGTTCAGTCAGCCAAGATTCTGTGAACTTTTAGCCACACTGTGCACCAAAAACTCCCTGAGAAGTTGAAAACGAAACATAAAACAGATCACAAACAAATAAAAAACGCTTAAAAAGACCGATACAAGGACCCCAAACTCTCACTGACGGGTCGCTGCGTTCGCATGCGCCCCTCCCTCTGAAAATCAAATCATCGTGTATCGTTAATGTATCGTTACACCACTTATGCACGTTCTCCCGTGCCGGTTTCGCTGTTGGCTGCAGGAACCCCGACGGTCGTCGTGGCGCTAATGAGTCTTATTTCTTATTGTTGCCTCAAGCTCCTTTAAAACAGGAGACATGGGAGGTAGATCCACCCCATACTGTTCAAGTAATAATCTTACTTGCGGTGTCGTTGGGGCTGTGGGCGGGGATTGCGAGGAGGGCGTGGTTGGATGATAATGGGCTGTTGTATGGGCTGTAGTTGTATGGGCTGTAGGCGGGGGTTGGGAGGAGGGCGTGGTGTGATGTCCATGGGCTGTAGGCGGGGCTTGAGAGGAGGGCGTGGTGTGATGTTAATGGCCTCTTGTATGGGCTGTAGACAGGGGTTGGGACGAGGGCGTGGTATGTCCATGGGCTGTAGGCGGGGCTTGGGAGGAGGGCGTGGTATGATGGGCTGTAGGCGGGGCTTGGGAGGAAGGTCTGGTATGATGTCCGAAGACATCTGAACAGTAGCTGGGTTCAAGTTTCGTCTGCCGCTCCCAGGTTTTGGGGTAATAGGTGGAAGTGGAAGTGTGATATCTGTATAGATACTGCAGGATCACCGTCCCTTTTTGTGGCATTAGTTGACATGCATATAGGCCAACGTGGAGATGCGATGGGATACGTTGTCACTTTCTCTTAGCGATTAGTTTTGTTACCCTTTCTGTTTTTAGTCTGTTTCCGTTGTGCCCTACGTTTATTTTTAGACCGCCTCTCTACCATCTTTAACTCGTTCAATGCTGCCAACCGATCATCTGACACCACTTTTAGTTCTGAGACTTTATCTGCAAGCGTAGTCTGTAGATATTCATTATGATTACATTTTACCTGATATTTAGAATTAAGCCGCTTAAAATCAGATTTAATCACGCGCAACCTTGTCACCTCATCTGACAACGCACTTTTTTCTAACAGTGTATTTTCATGATCTTTTACCAAATTTTTTTGCTCCTTTTCTTTTTCATTTAACAAATCTTCCTTGCGGTTCAAACGTATCTCCTTCTTATTTAAACGGGCGCACCGCTCGTTTAAATGGGCCCTTTTCTTCTGCTCGTCTTCGTAATTCATTACTGAACCATAACCGCTCAGTACTATTATGGAACATTCTTCTTTTTCCTTTTCCAATTGCCTAATTTCCTTTTCCTTTTCCTTTTCCTTTTCTACGTATCTTTTTTCTGTCATTAGTAGTTTGCTGCGCGTGTCAGAGTATCTCTTGTTTAATCTGTTATATTTCTCAGACGTAACACACTGGTCCAACTCTGACTGTAAATCTTGAATTGTTTTGTTTTTCAGTTTTTCTTCACTTTTCAGAGACTTTATTGTTTCGTCCTTCATCTTTACAGTATTTTCTAAAGCAGGAATGCGTTCCAGCTCAGTTTTTAAAGAAGAAATACGTAGATTTAAATACTGCTTAATTATTCTTTCGTCCCAGGCTGGGTGATATCTATGTTCCACAGACATTTTTTATCGTTTTCAATAATAATCAATAAATAAATGTAGTGGTTTGGCTCCTACTCGTAAAGAGACTTTAGAATTTAAAAAGAGACTTTGGAATTTATAGGCTCCGAGCGTGACGTCATCACCGACGTCACTGCAACGCACGTCACTTCTTGCAGTAGGGAGAGGGTTGTTACCATGGTAACCTGTCACAGCAGCGGCAGAGCAGTGGATCGAACATGGCGACAACTTTGAGAAGGGTCTGGCCAAAGATCCTCTATCAGCCCCCGGGTCTGGCAGTCAGAAGGCGCGCCGATTTTTTCCAGTGGCCAGCCGCGGTACTGCAACAGAAAATCCCATGCGGCCCAGAAAGCTTTTTTCCCATAGACCGCAATAGTAAAAGAGAAGCCTCTAAAACTGTTCACAGGACACCTCCAGCTGTAATCACCGGCAATTACTAATCTTTGTATTCTATATTTTTAAGTCATGGACTTTATATCCGTCAAAAATGTTTTATAACGGCCAGAAAAGTCAAAGAAAAGTCTCTTTCTGGGCGTGACGTCACGGATGACGTCACAGCCGTGTCCGTGCATTCCACGGATGTTTATATTAATATATATTATGTAATTATATTATATTAATACATTAATAATATATGTAATGCTATACATGTAATAATATACATTAATTTATGTATTATATTAATACATATTATATTAATATTCGCGGCATTCCCCCGGGGCATGATGGGAGGCCCCAGAGCATCATGGGAGGTGACTCAACTGCGCATGCTCTATGGGCCGCTGTATGCGGAAGTAAACCCGGAAGTCAGAGATTTTTTCGGCTTATGCGCTGGCTGAGCAGAAGGCATTGAAATGAATGGAAGGCCATTTTTAGTCTCCGATCCAGTTTCTATAATACATCCATGTCCTCTATACACAAGATAGCGCATTGCCGTTACTGGCAATGGTTTGAAATGGTATACTTCCGGTCTCCTAAGTGGGCGTGGCCGCCCCTCTCCCTACATCGTTTTGGAACATACAACACTAGATACAGTACAACTTTCTTCCAAAAAAGGCTTAAATAATAAAAATAACAGTATTATTAACCAAAGAAGCAAGTTTTATATTAGTTTTAAACTTCATTTTATCCGTTGGGAAAACGATGAGAGCCAAATCTCGCGAGAGTGTGTTGCTCAGACAGAGACAGGTCTCAAACAAAGTTAATTTTCTCCTAATCTGTCGGTCTGAAAATTTCCATTTTGGTGTCAGAATGTTCAGAAGGTTTGTGGCTTTTGAAAAATTGGTCCCATATTTACTTTGGTTACTATGGGACGATGGAATTGGTAATAATCTGTGCTCACGTTCACTTTTCCCATAGGACTCAATAGACTCAGGACCTACTTCCGGTCTCCTAAAGGGGCGTGGCAGTCACGTGACACAGATACAGGAAACACAACCGTAGTGGGCTGTCTCGGTTTATAGAACGTCTCTGGTCTGGCCATTAACAGACAATAGTTAATCTGGAAAGTGTTAGTGTTAAAAGTGTTGGTGTTAGTGTTAAAAATGCCTAAGCTTTGTGTGGCAATAGGCTGTAATAACAAACAGTTGTCAGTCTTTTCCTTTCCAAAGGATGCAGACAGGTAAGTAATACATTATCTATTAATATTAGCTGCTGTCATATCGCACACCAGCAGCAAAGACCTGAATGAGCCAGCTGGTGTCGTTTTCCAATGCCCTTCTAGCTAGTTAATGCTGACCAGTTAAATACATGACGTTATTGTGAGTATTATTTATTTTAGCGTTTATTTTTCCAGAAAGTACCATTGAGATTGAAAATATATTTTCCAGACCTGGCCAAAATGACAGCAGATGTTCAACAGAAATATATAGCTTATAATTAAAAAGGTCCTAAATCATAATCTGGATCAGAAACAGGAGCACACATCTGGCATGGGACTGAACAATAACTCTGAACTGATTTTAAGTAACAAAATGATCAAGCTTGAACTTTGACTGAATACTGTTCCAGGACCAGGCTGCAAAGTAATCAGATGGGCAGAAATAGCTCTGATACTGGGGACATTAAGAAGAAAGCAGGACTATGATCTTTAGCTATAGCTATATATTGCTGGATATTTGGAGGGGTCAAGTAGTGGGGTAGCTTATGAGGTGTCTTAAGCATTTTGTCAATAAAAGCAAACTTATTTCAAACATTTAAAGCATTTATTTTCTTTAATGATGAAAAATACAAATGCATACATGTGATGAGCAAAGTAAGACCAGAGACATTTGGAAAGTGTTGAATAGAATGATTCATAACCATACTGAATATCAGAGGTGGAAAAAGTACAAAAATATTGTACTTAAGTAAAAGTACAAATTTTCTGCTTGAAAATTACTTAAGTAAAAGTAAAAAGTACCCATTAAGAAAATTACTTAAGTAAAAGTATAAAAGTACCTCAACTTAAATATAATAAAGTACCAAAAGTACATGGTGTAAAATGTACTTACCGTAAGTACAAAAGTAAAAAGTACAAAGTACAAAGTACAAAGTACAAAATTCAAAGTACAAAATTATTTTCAAAAGGATTGCAAAGAAATGAAGAATCCAAGAATTTGCTTACAACTCTAAATAATGGTGATATTATTCTGACCCCTTTAGCGTTTATTACCCCATTTTAATTTCTCCCTTTGCTCATCACTGCTGCTGTACCCCATTGGCCCCGCTGACAGGTCTACCCCCAGCCTGTAGTATGCAGTGACAACATTAAGCAACCCCAGCTGATAAAGGATGAGACTTTTGAACTTTTAAATGCCAAAACCACCTTAGAAGGGGTGGAATCAAAGAATGGTGCGCATGGACACCGTTATATAATACATCCATGATGGACACGCGTCGGCTGCCGCTCAAGGTTGATTTATGGTTCCGCGTTACACCAACGCCGGTACCCTACGGCGAGGCTCTGCGTCGATTTAACGCAGAACCATAATTCAGGCTTCAGTCCTCATCGGTACTCGACGCGACGGCGGTTCCTCCGGCCTTCCGGCCCGCCTCTGCGCCGCAACTCTCCCGGGAGCTGCGGCTCCTTCTCGCACACCCTACGCCGTAGGCTACGGCGTAGGTGCGCGTCGCCGCGTACCCTACGCCGTCGCTCTGCGCCGGTGTAACGCGGAACCATAAATCAGCCCCCGCTGTGCTGTTCTTTAATTTGTAGCGAGTAACGACGTGTCCAATTTTAAATATAGCGGATTAAAAGTACGATTTTTTTTCCTTGAAAATGTAACGAAGTAAAAGTAAAAGTACAGAAAAATGAAAGTATCAATAAAAGTACAAATTCTCAAAAATCTTACTTAAGTACAATAACGAATTACTTGTACTTCGTTACTTTACACCACTGCTGAATATAACAAAACTTTTCCTTACTAAACCATCTTATTTAACTACTCGGGAGAAAGAGATGGCTTGTGAACATCAGAAGAGAAGACCTGTCCATCCACCTCTGTCATGATGCCCTCAGAAAAGGGGGTTATGGCGTTTGTGAGGCCCACTTTGACCGTAGCATGATTGTCGAAATGGTACAGCCATACATACAGTCTTTCAATTTACTAATTTTCCACAATTCACATCCACAATTTGGTTTGTAATTACAGTATAATTTAGAAGTGTCTAAGTGTAGAATATTTTGGGTCCAATATGGCATTATATGCAGTTTCCAATTACAGCATAATTTAGTTGTATCGTGTCCAATTAGAGTATAACTGTGTTTGTTTACTGTCTATTAAAGAACATTACATTGGGGGTTCCGGTGATGACGTCATACTGAGAGGGTTGAGGTTGCATCGCTCCCGACGCAAATCCCCTTAAAAGTTATATTTTACATTTATATAGTTCAACCAAACTGGCTGTGCTTGCTGCTGAATAACCACAGACGATGTCGAGACCAGATGGGACCGCAGAAGCGGCCGATAAACAACAGAAACAACAACGGCCCGCTCGAAAACAGACTGCGGCTAAACCAGCTACGAGTGAGCTAACGGAGGCTAATGCTAGCGGACCTGTTGATGTGTCGGTTCTGGCGAGCGAGATCACAAAGAAGGTTGCAGTTATGATGGATGATAAACTGTCTGCCCTCTCCAGTAAGTTCGACCTGTTTGTGGCAAAGTATGAGCAAGATGCTAAGCGTTTGACAGAAGCTGAAACTCGTATTTCTACTGTTGAAGACACTGTCAGTGATTTAGCAATGAGGCTACACGATGCTGAATTCAATGTGACTACCCTCGTAAACCGAATGAATATGCAAGAAGCAAGATCACGCAGAGATAACCTGCGTGTTTTTGGAATTAAAGAGGGCCGTGAAGGGACTGACGCCCTGTCCTTCTTTGAATCATGGCTGCCTGAAGTCCTCAACATACAAGCTAAAAACAACAAGATACGTCTGGACAGATGTCACAGAGGACTGGGACGTCCAAGACCAGGCTTCCCCCGTGTTGTGGTCATGAAGCTGCACAACCCAGCTGATAAGATGAGGATCCTGAAGGCTTACAACGCGAAGCAAGGGCTCGAATATGAGGGGGCCAAGATCACCATTCGTCAGGACATCCCACTGGATATACTGCTACGAAGAAGAGAGTTTAATACAGCCTGCCAGCATCTCATCAGGAAGAAAATCAAGTTCAGGATGCGATTCCCTTCCACCCTGTGCTTCACATACAACAACCAGAACCATGCCTGTGATACTGCTGAAGAGGCCAGGGAGGTTCTGGAATCGCGCGAAGCTGAAGCATCGGGGGCCAGGCGAGATGGACAGGAACGTGATGAGGACGAAGATGAGATTGGACAGGAGGGCCACGATGACGGATAAAGTAATGATGGACAGGGAGCGTGAACTTGGTTAAAGCAAACTATGAAGCTCGTAGCAGGTTGGGTATTTGACAGATTAGTTTAGGCCTGTTTTATATATATATATATATTTTTTCCTTAGCACCAGTGCAGGACACAAACAGACCTTTGTTTTAATTTTTTAATTTTTCTTATTTCTGTTTTTGTTCAACGGCATAGACTGTCAATCTATTTTTATTTTATTTTTATTTTTGCAATTGGAACTATTCTGGGATGTTTTCTAGGTAGGAGAGGGGTCTGGTCTGTAGTCTGGTTATTTTGTTTATATTATAGATGGCAGGTCAGTTTTGGTTGTTCTTTTTCACCCCAGCAGCAGTTTAGGACAGCAGACAGGTTTTACTTTCTTATTTACTTTAATTTAATTTAATTTTTTGTTTTTACCATGACACAGGCTGTGACAAACCAGTTGTACTTGATTTGTTTTGAAGTTATTATAGATAATACAGTCAGTGTTTACCTTGAGGAAGAAGAAATGTTTTATTTAGGATCTGTCTGTCTCATGTTAATATTTAGTTATTCAATTCAATTCAATTTTATTTATATAGCGTCTAATACAACAGAGTTGTCTCTAGACGCTTTACAGAGACCCATACCCAGAACATGACCCCCGAGCAGTTATTACATAAACAATGGCAGGTAAAAACTCCCCTAGTGGGAGAAAAACCTTAAGCCAAACAGTGGCAAGGAAAAACTCCCCTTTAGGAGGGAAGAAACCTTGAGCAGGACCAGGCTCATCAGGGGGGACCCTCCTGCCGAGGGCCAGACTGGTGGGTCAGGGACGGCAACAGTACAGCAGGCAGGTGGAAGCAGCAACGGGATGACCGGGGGTGGGGACCGCAGGCCAGCACACAGCTCCCGAAGCTCCGGCCCAATCAGCAAGTCCCAGGTTGGGGTGCAGGGTCAGGAAAAGACTTGTGCTCCGTAATGCAAGCTACAAGCCACCCATGGCCACCTGCAGGACAAAAGAGAGAAAAGGGAGGAGAAGGGGGGGGCAGCAACGGGATGACCAGGGGTGGGGACCGCAGGCCAGCACGCAGCTCCCGAAGCTCCGGCCCAATCAGCAAGTCCCAGGTTGGGGTGCAGGGTCGGGGAAAGACTTGTGCTCCGTAATGCAAGCTACAAGCCACCCACGACCACCTGCAGGTTCCGGTGTCCGGCAAAGGATGCTGCAACATGGACAAAAGAGAGAAAAGGGAGGAGAAGGGGGGGGCCAGCACAAGAAACCACAGGAGCGACTCTGACACACTAAAGTTTACACTACCTAGAGATTTACCAACACCAGCTAGAGGTTTACTAAACACTAACTATAGGCTTTACTAAACAGAAATGTTTTAAGTTTAGTTTTAAAGGTGGAGGTGGTGTCAGCCCCCTTAACCCAGATTGGAAGTTGGTTCCATAGTAGTGGCGCCTGATAGCAGAACGCCCGCCCTCCAAATCTACATTTAGATACTCTAGGAACTACAAGTAAACCTGCACTCTGAGAACGGAGAGCTCTGACAGGAACATAAGGCACTATCAGGTCTTGCAAATAATGCGGAGCTAAGCCGTTTTGGGCTTTATACGCAAGTAATACAATTTTAAATTGGATTCTGAATTTTACGGGTAACCAATGGAGCGACGCTAACACTGGAGAGACGTGGTCTCTCCTGCTAATTCCTGTCAGTACTCGTGCTGCTGCATTTGGAGTTATTATTGAGGTGTGTGCGTGTGCGCGCACACGGCACGATATGTGTGCGTGCGCATGTACATATGTTATTATTACTATTATTTTGTTTATATTTTTGAGCAATGCTGGAGGTGCGGATGTGGGGGATTGTTTTAGGGGGCGGGGGGGTTAGATTTTCTCAGCAGGGGGGGTTTGATCACTCTGATGGGCTCTGGCTCTCAGTATCACAGGAACCTGTTGGTTGTTGCATCCATTATGGATGCAGTTTTTGCGTTACTGTTCTGCGAGATTAGACTCGCAGCCTTTTGCGTTTTTGTGATTGCTTTTTTTTATTTTTTCTTAAATCTGATTAAGGGCAGTTTTGAAACAATTTTGCAGAGTTACACATCTTGTTATTTTTCTTTTTTGTGTGGTTGGTATTGCGCACACTGGGCACGTGTTAGTGTTATCTTATTACTTTTTCTGCATGAGCATGACTAAGTATATTTCACTTAACGTAAAGGGGGCGAACCATGTCATAAAGCGTAAAAAACTCCTATCTTGGTTGAAGACAGAGAGAGTTAATATAGCTCTTTTACAGGAAACACATCTGGACGATAAGGAGCATGAAAAACTTAGGAGAGAATGGGTCGGCCAAGTTTACTATTCCTCTTTTTCGAAAAGCAAAAGAGGTGTCGCCATTCTTATAAATAAGAATACACCATTTACTTTAGATAGTTGTATTAAAGACAAAAATGGACGCTATGTTGTTATATCTGGTGTTTTATATGGGGAACGCATTATGATTGGCTGCGTATATGCTCCGAATACATATGACAGTCAATTTTACTCTTCTTTGCTGGCTGACGTTTCCTCTCTTTCTTCTTCATACACAATACTGGCTGGTGATTGGAATTCTACGGCTAATCCTGAGGTTGACCATTCTCCACCGTCCAGGTCCAAACCTTCTAAAATGTCAAGAGCCATGAGGGAAGTATGCTCTGATTTAGATCTATTTGACACTTGGAGAGTCCTACATCCCTCGGAGAGGGACTACACATTTTTTTCCAATCCACATCAGATTTTCACTAGAATAGACTATATCTTTACCTCTAGGCAGGTTCTTGATAGAGTAGAAAAATGCAATATAGGCAGTAGGTTATTATCAGATCACGCCGATGTCTCCCTGGTGGTCGCACCACCATTTTGTCAACCCACCACCCGCCGCTGGCGTTTGAACCCTTCTATTTTGAACAGCACCGCATTTGTGGATTATATGGAGGACCAAATTGAACAATTCTTAGTGATTAATGATAATGATGAAACCAATCCATCAATACTATGGGAGACCCTTAAGGCCTATGTTAGGGGTGCGGCCATATCGTATTGCTCAGCAAGGAAAAAAGAGGCTTTAAAAAAACAGATTGACTTAGAAAAACAATTAGCGGATTTAGAAAAACAATTGAAGGACAATCCGACCAAGACCTTGCTTAATAGAACGGATGCCTCACGTTCAGCTCTTAACCAACTGCTAACACAGAAAGCGGAGGCCAGCATTTTCTATGCGAGACACAGGCTGTTTGAAATGGGGGACAAACCGGGTCGGCTGCTTGCACGTTTGGCAGCGGGTAGACAGAACTATACCTCAATAGCCTCACTTAAGGATGATTCTGGAAAGAGCCATCATGAGACGCAAGCTCTTACTGAAATAATGGGGAACTTTTATAAAAAGCTATATGCTCCTGACTCATCGGCTGATGAGGAGACTATGCACTCTTTCTTGGGAAAACTTAACCTCCCATCCCTATCTGAAACAAACCAGGAGTCTCTTGGGAGGCCTATTACATCAGAGGAGGTTACAGAGGCGATAACATCACTACAGAGTGGTAAAGCGCCTGGGCCTGACGGCTACGGGCCAGAGTTTTATAAAAAGTTCCATAAATTACTAATAGGCCCCTTAACTAAAATGTATCTACACTCTATAGAATTAGGCCAATTTCCCCCCACCTTATATGCTGCAAATATTTCTGTCATCCTCAAGAAAGGAAAGCCTCCTGATGAATGTGGTTCATATCGCCCTATTAGTTTAATTAATGTCGATAGTAAAATATTTTCTAAACTCTTGGCAAAGAGACTGGAAGGCCATCTTCCTTTTTTAATTGGAGAACAACAAACTGGTTTTATCAAAAATAGAGCTTCTCAGCTAAATATGAGGACATTAGTTGGTGTTATACAGTACACAAGAACGCATAAAAAGGAGGGTCTCGTAATTTCTTGCGATGCAGCCAAGGCCTTCGATAACATTTTATTTCCTTACTTATTTAGTACCCTGGAGAAGTTTTGTCTGGGTGAGGGCTTTATTAATATGCTAAAATTAATTTATCACTCTCCGAGGGCAAGTGTGCTGGTCAATGGTATGCTATCCCCTGAATTTAACCTAGGAAGGTCGGTGCGCCAGGGGGATCCGATTTCTCCACTCATTTTTAATTTAGCTATCGAGCCTCTGGCTGAAGCAATTAGAAGTCATAATAATATATTTGGAATTCAAATGGGCCCGGTTACACACAAACTGGCTTTATACGCTGATGATTTATTATTATTTGTATCCAACCCATCCAAATCTATCCCAGCTATAATGTCACTTATTCAGACATTTGGCTCCTTTTCAGGTTACAGGATAAATTACGACAAATCTGTAGCTATGCCTCTGGGGGGCAGTGTTGACACACCATGCTTGCCTAATTTTCCCTTTGTATGGTCCACTACTGGTTTCACATATCTAGGAATCACCATCACTCCTAATGTTAAGGATATGCTGAGGTTAAATTTCTCCAATGTGTTACAAGAGGTTAAAAGAGATCTTGTAAGATGGTTTGACCTGCCGGTTTCTTGGATGGGTAGGATAAATCTAATTAAGATGAACGTGCTACCCCGGCTTCTTTATCCCATGCAAATGTTACCACTATACATAACCAAGAAAGTAATTAGAGAAATTGAAAGGGACCTTTCAAAATTCATATGGCATGGTAAAAAACCTAGACTGAGTATGAAGACATTACAACTACCTAAGGATAGGGGGGGGTTGGCACTTCCAAGTATCTTATATTACAATTGGGCCTGCCACTGTCGTACTATGCATGGATGGGTTCATGATTTTCTTACTGGTAAGCCAGAGCCCCTTGAAGTATGGGAGTGTACTCCCTATGTACTCCTAGCTGAACTTACAAATATACACAAATTACACTCCATATCAGCAGATAGCCCAGTACTCTTGAATTCAAGCAAGATTTGGAAAAATATTGTAGCTTTTACTGGTAGGAAAAATATGTCCTCATATTTGACACCTCTCATCGGTAATAGACAATTTGTCCCGGGGATAAGGAGTGTTGTTTTTCGGTCATTGTATGATAAAGGTATTAGGGTTATAGGAGACCTGTTTGATGCCAATGGTGTTTTAATGTCATTCAAAATGGTTAAGAATTCATTTGGAATCCCACAAACAGATTTCTTTGCATATCTACAGGCTCGCCACTTTATAAACAATAACATTAGGTTTCCTCAAGATGGATCTCGTCTTGGGCATTTAGAAAAGACTATTATGCATTTTACTAAGAAAAAAGGCTTGATTTCATACTTTTATGACACTTTTCTGAGTCATGAAAAACACAACCGTGGACAATGTTACAAGGCGATGGGAAAGGGACTTCCAACAGAGTATGAACAAGAATGTTGGTCTCAATGCATCCAAAACTCCCACTCTATTTTTATAAGTAATAGATACAAAGAGATGCAGTATAGGATTCTTCATAGGCAACATAGAACACCTGAAATCTTAAACAAATTCGATCCCAGCAGGTCCCCATTATGCATTAAATGCAAAAAGGAGATTGGTACCTACATACACTGTTTCTGGGAATGTCCCAAGATTGCTCGATTTTGGTCCTATGTGGCTAAAGAATTGAGTTCAATTATGAAGTCTACTATCTGTAAAGATCCTGGACAGTTTCTATTAGGGCTGCCGTCAAAATTTGGAGTATTGGATCCTGGTAGAGCCAAGCTGCTTAGTAAGCTTCTCTGCGTAGCTAGAAAATGCATTCTGTTCAATTGGATTCATGAGAAACCTCCATCAGTAACCCAATGGTATAGAGAAATCTACAGAGTTCTTCCGATGGAAAGACTCAGTGCCAAATTAAAAGATAGAGAAGATAACTTCATGAAAATTTGGTGGCCTCTTATAAACCATTTGCCCAGGGATCTATCTGCCTTGATTTATAAAGGAAGCGATTCTTTGGATTTTAGACCCCCAGCTGTACTCTTGCAGTTTACCTTCTGATGTGCTCGGTGTGTGCTGTGTGTACTACACAATATAACTTTTTTTTAATTTACACAGTAACTGTGTTGTATCTATAGATGTGTTGATTGCCCTTTTCTTTTTCCTTTTTTTTCTTTTCTTTTTGTTTGTATTGTATTCTGTTTTTGATTTATACCTTTTGTGTTAATACTGAAAATCAATAAAATATTATTATGAAAAAAAAAAAATTAGTACTACTAAAACAGGTTATACAGATTACTTCATTGAAAATGGAAAGGAAATTACCAACATGAATGATCAGGTTGAGGGTTTCAATAATTTCTTTGTCAGAGTCGGACCAAATCTTGCAAAAGAAATAATTATTCCATATGAGGAAAGTGTTACAAAACCACAGATTGAAAGGAATACAGCGACAATTTATTTGAGAGATGTTACCAAAAATGAAATTTTTGATTTAGTAAATAGGTTCAAGAATAAAACATCTCTTGACTGGAATGGTATAGATATGACTCTGATAAAGAAAGTAATTATTGATATTGTTGACCCGTTAACTTATATTTGCAATCTATCATTCAAATCAGGTATTTTTCCTAGTCAAATGAAAACTGCTAAAGTGATTCCGATATACAAAACAGGAGACATTCACCTATTCACAAATTACAGGCCCATCTCATTGCTTTCACAGTTCTCAAAAATACTTGAAAAACTTTTTGCTGAACAGTTGGATAGTTTTATAGAAAAGCAACAGTTACTTAGTGAACATCAATATGGCTTTAGAAGCAACAGATCCACCTCAATGGCACTGATGGATGTAGTTGAAGAATTAACCAACTCTATTGACCACAAACAGTATGCAGTTGGAGTTGTTATAGACCTTAAGAAAGCATTTGACACAATCGATCACGACATCTTGTTGCAAAAGTTAGAACGGTATGGTATTAGAGGGGTGGGGTTCAGCTGGGTCAAAAGCTACATTGAAAACAGACAGCAGTTTGTACAGATGGGTGAGTATAGGTCTTCATGTTTAGATATAACCTGTGGAGTGCCTCAGGGTTCAATATTAGGACCTAAATTATTCATTTTATATATTAATGATATAAGCACAGTTTCAAATATCCTGAAATGCGTTATTTTTGCAGATGATACTAATATATTTTGTTCGGGGGAGAATATACAAAAGCTACTAGAAGATTTTTCAGTTGAGTTGGGGAAGCTGAAATTGTGGTTTGATAAAAATAAACTATCATTAAATATAAGTAAAACCAAATTTATTCTGTTTGGCAAGAGGTTGGTACCCTCAGATATAATGATTGAAGTAAGTATTGATAATGTAAAGCTTGAAAGAGTCTATGATGTTT
Source organism: Cololabis saira (assembly GCF_033807715.1). NCBI lineage: Eukaryota > Metazoa > Chordata > Actinopteri > Beloniformes > Belonidae > Cololabis > Cololabis saira. The sequence goes on along the minus strand of NW_026906284.1, from coordinate 62,108 downwards.
CTTTTTTAGGAGTAATAATAGACCACAATCTTAACTGGAAGCCCCACATGAAATATATTAGATCAAAGTTGGATAAAAGTATCGGCATTCTAGGAAAAACTAGACACATATTAAACCTAAAAACATTATACATACTTTATAATTCATTAATTTTACCGTATCTGACGTACTGTGTGGAGATTTGGGGAAATACTTTTAAAACCAATCTTCAACCCATTTATGTAATGCAAAAAAAAGCAATAAGAATCGTAAATAATGTAGGATTTTATCATCACACAAATGTTTTGTTCTGGAAATTAAACGCACTAAAATTGACTGACCTAGTTGAATTTAAAACGGCACAGATAATATACAAAGTAAAGAATAATTCACTCCCCTGCAACATACAAAAACTGTTTAAGGATAGAGATGGGCAATATGAGTTAAGGGGGGAACATAATCTCAAACAACCAACAGTTAAAACAACACTTAAAAGTATGTGTATTTCAGTTACAGGGGTTAAGTTGTGGAATAGCTTGCCAGATAATCTGAAACAAAGTAAAAACATCATACAGTTCAAAAATAGTTTAAAACACATCATGATTAGTAAATACCAACAGGATTAAAAGAAAAGACGCAAGAGAGAGAATTATGGAATTATGCACGTAATAATTACTGATCTTTTTGTCCTTGTTTTAATCAGGACTATTTACTATTTATTTTTCCTTTTTTTTTTCTTTTCTTACTGGTTCTTTGTTGTTACATATATTTTTCTTTCGTGTTTGCTTCTTTTTTGGGTGAAATGCTAGAAAGCATTTGTTATAGAAAGTTTAAATAATAATAATGTGAAGGTTAAAGGGTAGGCATTTATAAGCTCAGAGCTTCAGCCTACTCCTTTTTGATCCAAATGATTACACGACATGTTATGAATGAGTGTACCATACTGAGCACGTGATCGAAATAAATAAATAGATAAATAAATAGATTGACGCCAATCGGCGTCAATGGCAGTGAATGAGTTAACTTCCCAGGTAGTAACTACTCAGCCTTTGCCATGTCCAGGGACGTACATGAGCTCAGGGGGGGAGAGTGTAGCCCAGGCTTCATAAGCTGTAGGATAATTAAAAGAAAAAGAGTAAAAGTCAGTTTATTTAGTCTGAATGAGTGTATGAGAGGGATAGCTGGCATTTATGGGGTTAACTGCACCACGCAGAGCAGAGAGCACTGCGTCATGACGTCACGGGCCAATCGCGTTGCAGCCCGGGAAGAGAAGCTCGCGCTGTCTGCATGAGGAACGTTCTGCCTGAGAGAAATATCCAAAGTGTTTAAAACCGAGTGAAATGGTCAGAATCCACCGCGAGTCGAACCCACAGAGTTCACGGTTGATGATACAAGCTCGGCGGTGAGTTTATTGTGCATTTTGACGGAGTTAGCGTCGAGCAAAAGTGGGTTAGCCACCAGTGCTAATTTAGCTGCTAAATGCTAAGCTACCGTGTGAATGTATGGACGAGAGAATGTGTGTGTGGTTCATGAACACCGTGTATCGGCAGTACCTCGTGTGTGCCGTGTGTATAGACCCCTTTCCGTGTTTGTAAACAAGTATGACGTAGGCATGCTGCGCGCGCATTGTTGCGGCAGAAAGACGGAGTTCATGACAGTTTACACCAGCCGATTGACGGAAAAAGATCGTGGAAATTACGTTACTAAACTAACTTTGGCGGATGGAAAGCAACTTCCTTCCCGGAGGAAGATATCACAAAGTGGCCCGATGTCCAATGTCCGGATATTCATCTGTATTTGGTTGAGAAACTTAGTGTTTACTCAGGAGAAGCTGCAGCTGTCAGCAGCTGTCACAGCTGAAGTTTGTAAAGAATTATGACAGTCAACTGAATGTATTTTATACACTAGACATTTTAAGTTATTTTATTACTTCATATTTATTTAATTTATCTTATTATTTTTGTTAATTTACTGTGTCCCCTTTGTTTCTTAATGAGTTTCATTAAGCATTGCCTTTGAATGAAAGCCATGTCATGTGTACCTTTGTCTGTGCTGGCTGAATGAAGCTGATAGTTATTTTAAAAAAATAAAAAATTATATGAGCTTTATTGTCCATCCTGCATCTCACATTATCACCATTAATTTACAGAAACCTATTCCCACTAATACGATAAAAAGAAAAACATTAAAAGGCATATAATGCAAAATACTGTTTTTTTAAACTTAGTTCATTATTTTTAGGTAAATTCATTATTTTTATTTGAGGGTTTGTGGGGATTAATATATCTATAATATACCTGAGTTATATATAGTTACATATAGTGAATATATGTATATTTGTGCAGCATATTTACAGCTGTGGAAGTTGGATGTTTGTAGCTTTAAAAAGAGAAAATAATCAATACATTTACACAATCAGTGAGGAAAAAACAAATAACTCCGGTAGTTTATTAGCAAAACTTTAATAGTCAAGTAAATCATTAATGGCTGATATTCAATTCATAGTCACAGCTCCAAATCACTGATGAGAAAGTAAAAAAATGTCAAGACTTGATGTTATTATTCAGAACCCTTATTTCCTAGATTTTTTCAGAACAACACTTTTGCTAAGGTTTGTGAGACTAGCACACACAATAACAATATCATCTAGAAGGTCAGCCTGTGACAGTGGAATTCTTGTCTGCTAAATTCTGAAGTTCTTCCATCTCCCTATAACACGTTCGACATGTATCCTGACACGTCACAGTTGTCTTGATGTGTCGACCTCCTGTGCAGAAAGTTGCTGTTTGCCTTTGGTGAAAGCTGGAATGCGAAGGGTGGCACCATGAGCTGCAACCTTAATTTCATTAACACTATCAAAAGATGATCCTGTAGAGAGAGCTTCTTGTTGAATATTTTTACACTTCCTGCAATTTTGGTGCACAACCAGTCAAAGAGCACAGATGTTATTCCAGTGATAAACAACAGTTGTACCATGTTGCACTTAATATTTGAGTATGAAAATGTCGACTTCTTCAGCTCCTCTTTAAGTCTCTCATTTTCATCTCGCAGCTGTTGATACTTTTCCTGCAGGTTGACGTGGTCACTCTTCAGCTCGGTGTATCTCAGGTTCAGGTCATTGTATTCTGTCCTCGTGACTGGGATGTCCTCTTCAGCTTTAGCAGAAAAGAGAACAGTTGAGAATTGAAGACGAGGATGGATGGATGGATGGATGGATGGATGGATGGATGGATGGATGGATGGATGGATGGATGGATGGGTGTATAGAGAACATAAGAGGGGCATTGGAATCAGAAGGACAGTTGTGAATAGGAGAGGAGAAAAGGACAGGGACAAGGAGATTTTATTTGTCACATACATAGACCTAAGATTAATTGCAACTGTGTTAGTTTACACTGTGCATAAATATGGGTTGTAAAGAAAAGAATGGATGTGAAGATCAGCATAGGGGGAGAATACTCAACATGGTTGAACCATTATACAATGCAATGAGACTTGAAATGACAACAGTGGCTACACTTACTAGGACTGTGATCCATGCCGGTGATTCCTCTGGAGTTCCAGGAGCAGGAGCAGGTTGATTTGGTGGAGCAACCAGAAGTCTTTCACTCCATTTCTTTTTTCTTTGGTACCTTCACATAAAAAAACTCAAATGAACAAAAATACTGATCTCAAGCTGTAATACAATACATTCCCATCTTAATTATCGGTTATGGTTTGCTTAATACCAAAATAATTAAACCCTTAATATTCATGAGTTAATCATGTCATTAGGTTAAGCTAAAAACACAAACAGCTAGGTCTCATTTATTGTATTTTACCTTTTGATCTTTGCATCGGGGTTTTGGTTTTGTTTAGTGTATGAAAAAATAGAGGGCACAAAATCAGGACTCTCGTGGTCCAGTGACATCTCACCTGTAAAAAGAAAGATACACATTAGCCAAATAACACCAGATAACCACTTTTCAAGTTTCTTAAGTGTTCTGAGATGCTCAAATCAGAGAAAAGACAACCAGGGCACACATCCTAAACAACAATGCTGCTAGAGCGTTAAAGCTGTTAAGTTACGTGGAGCTGCTGTACACCCATGGATCTATAATATTAATAATATTAATTATTATTATGTACACCACACTGAAGCTCTCAGCTGTATGAGTTAGTACTAGTAGTAAACTTACAGTCTATGGCAGCAAACACTTACAATACACTTACTCTACCTACAGTTACTCAATTAAAGGCATTCAAGTAAAGCTAAACCAGATAGCCACGATAACTCACCAGATATGATTCTTGCTGATCCTCGGTCCAGTCGGTTCTTCTGATGCTTGCAGCCACAGGCTCCTACGGTGCTTTTGAAATGGCCTGTTTCCTCTGGGAATTGCAAAAAAATTATGTTCCTCGGGATTTCGATTTGTACACCCGTACACACAACAGCTGGTGGGCATGTTGTTCTTCTATAACGTTACTGCAACTCCAAAAACGCAACTTAAGAAACAAATCTTCCCTCGCTCTATTCAAACTCATGCAACTTCTTCAGCACTTCCGCCGCAACAATGCGCGCGCATCCTGTGATGACGTAGGCTGGAAAGGGGTCTATATTATTATATTATAATTATAAATAAATATATATATATATATATATTTTTTTTATATATGTATGTACGTATGTGTATATACTGTATTTATATGTATATCTAAGTATATGTATATGTATATGTAAGTATAATTATATGTGTATACGTATATATACATATATATATGTACTTCGAACATGAAACAGTAGTGAAAACACAACCAAACAATAATAATCAATAAGAAATAAGAAAAAAAACTCTATTTCATTATAATATATACATATATATATATATATATATATATATATATATATATATATATATATATATATATATATATATATATATATATATATCGTGAAAGGGTGCGTGAAACTTTTTCTGCTTTGAGGATATGGAGTTGTAAAAATCATATTTGCGCATGTTAAATAAATAAAAAAAATGGATGTAGAGAGGAGGGGAGGAGAGGGTGGAGGTAGAGAGGAAGAAGAGAGGGGTGGAGGTAGAGAGGAAGAAGGGACGGCTTCCAGCTTCATTGCATGTCTGGGAGTAAAGTAAGCTCTATGAACAATATTTAGGTGTATAGTTTGATGGTTAGGATTTTTTGAAGCTTGAATGATATTATTCCACACTACTTTCCATGGCCGGGTTTCCCAGATCCAACCTCTCTCGAGGATTTAAGAGAGGTTCAAAGAAGGTTTCAACTAAAGTGTCTTTTTGAGAACGTGCACGTCGACGCGTCAAATGAACGCAGGATACGCAGGATACGCGTGACGTGACGTGACGTCACACGTATCACGTATCCTGCGTCGCGCGTACGCGTTCTGAATGGCAAGTATATACAGCCCTTACGAAGGTACCCTAAGATACGGGTGTTTCCCAGATTACCTCTTAACACCGTCCTTTAGTTTCGCTCTTTCAGAAGCTCTTTAGAGGAGCTGTCCGGTTCTGAAACCAAATCAATCGATGTCAGGCAAATCGATCACCGATCACTATCAGCGCATTTTCACACGCAGCACTGCTACCTAACCACTAATTCCCTGCTGCCTGTGCGTTATAATAAAAAATTAAGATGATAAATATAATTCAATGACCCTTTTTCATGATGAAAACAAGACTGCAACTAAATAAGAAGTAGTCTTGGTAAGAGAATGAGGGAATGTATTGTTTTTATTAAATGTGAAAGATGGACGAAAGGAGAAATTAACTTAACGATCATTCAGCATATAGGACCACATTGTATCCTCCTGACTAGTAAAACAGAATCCTTTACCTCAAAAAAATATTCTGAAGTTTATTTAGCTGCTTGACCGTTTTCACTATTGCATTTATCAACGTTGTATTTGCGGATGTCTGGAGACACAGCGGGTGTGGAAACGGGTTACAGTAACGCCGTTAGTTTTGCGGTAACTAATACCGCAAAATAATAAAAAGTAATGCGTTAGAGTAGGCTATCTAACGCATTACTTTTTAAATTCAGTCACGCAATTACCGCTACCAAACGGTGCGTTACTCCGTTATTTCTGGCTACAGTGAGGCTTTTTTTCCCCACACGCAGAGACCGGGAGGGAACGTATTGTGTGTGCGTTCAAAAACATGAGCGGTCATGGCGAGCCAAGAGAAGGCGAGTTTCGCAAATCGCAACGTGGAATTACAGCAATCCCTGGTTTTTCGCAGGGGTTATGTTCCAAAAAGAACCCGTGATAAGTGAAATTCTTTTTACAATTATAGAGGGCTTCTAATTGCAGAGATCAGCCCCGCCTCGCACGTATTTCAGTGCTCTTCTGAGCCGCTGCATCCCGACTCGCGCTGTAGCGTCTTTTTATCCTAAACCCCGCGGTGCAGGTGGGTTTTTTCAAGAGAAGAAAATAGTTATGGGTCGTTGTCTTCGCTCTTTTTTCTTCTGGGCAAAAAGATTCTTTAATATAAACCGACACCATTGATTATATTTGAGACTGTAATGAACGATTCATCAAAGGATCCCGTTTTTCAGCTGCTGCTTCCCTGTCATCACATACTGCGGTCACGCCATCTCCGCTTCGGAGAGGCGCAGTCGCGCTATCTGCGCTTGGAAATCGATTGCGCATCTACAGCGCGTTGTACGGTAAAGCGTGTGGACGGCTTCAAAACGGTTATTATTATTATTTTCATGTCTTGAAATAGATACATATGTCATTCCTTTTTGTAGTTTTACTAAAGTCTAACAAAATGATAAAAAAACAAAAAAAAAACCCCTTCATTTCTATATAGGCAGATTTCAAAAATGTATAAAAAAAATCAAATCAAATACTAGTCAGCACACTGTAAGATATTCTTGTTCAGCATGTCTTCAAGTACCTCTGACATCATTTTCAAGTTCTTTTACCGTAGCGTTTTATAATAATTACATGCTAAAATCATACCCAATACACAGGAATATAGGCAGATTAAAAAAAATAATAAAAAAATCAAATCAAATACAAGTCAGCACACTGTAAGATATTCTTGTTCAGCATGTCTTCAAGTACCTCTGACATCATTTTCAAGTTCTTTTACCGTATCGTTTTATAATAATTACATGCTAAAATCATACCCAATACACAGGAATATAGGCAGATTTCAAAAATTAATAAAAAAATCAAATCAAATACTAGTCAGCACACTGTAAGATATTCTTGTTCAGCATGTCCTCAAGTACCTCTGACATCATTTTCAAGTTTCTGGGAAACCCGGCCAAGGTGGGTGACGTGATGGCTTAAAACGGACATTGGCCGGGTTTCCCAGATCAGTTAAGTAGCTCTTAACAGCGAAAGACTTCTTTCAAACCTTCTTAAGGAGCCTGTGAAAGAAAATCGCGTTTCCCAGAGTTGCTCTTAGCTTAAGTATCTCTTTCATTAAGAAGGAAATGAAAGATGCTGCTGACCCAGTCTTTACACCGCGTCAGGCAAATCAACATCACACCAAGCAATGAGATATTAAAACAATGCAGCCCGCACAAATTTTGATTTATTTTATACTTTAGATTTATATTGTTTAGCATTCATTGGTGACAGCAAAGGGAAAAAAAAAATAAAAATAAGGAATAACAAGTGTGTTCCTGTATATGTTTTATGCATTACGCAAAAATAAAAGGATCATCATTTACCATAATTTGTCTGCACACATCCCACATCTGCGTGCATATATGAGATAAAGTACCACACTCAAAAATGCTTCAGGGCTTCATCGGGGGGGCTGCGCCTGACACCTGCCAAGAGTTGTGGTGTCATCGTAGTCACCGCCATGCTCCACATGACTGTGCGCGCCGGACCAGATGAGCCGCCTCCATTGGATGAGGACGCGGATTCTGAAGACGACGATGCCCCCCCTCCGGTCCCCGGACCTCCGGCCCCCGGACCTCCGGCCCCCGGACCTCCCCGGACCTCCGGCCCCCGGACTTCCCCGGACCTCCCCGGACCTCCCCGGACCTCCGGCCCCCGGACCTCCCCGGACCTCCGGCCCCCGGACTTCCCCGGACTTCCCCGGACCTCCCCGGACCTCCCCGGACCTCCGGCCCCCGGACTTCCCCGGACCTCCGGTCCCCGGACCTCCCCGGACCTCCCCGGACCTCCCCGGACCTCCGGCCACCGGACCTCCCCGGACCTCCCCGGACCTCCCCGGACCTCCGGCCCCCGGACCTCCCCGGACCTCCGGCCCCCGGACCTCCCCGGACCTCCGGTCCCCGGACCTCCGGTCCCCGGACCTCCCCGGACCTCCGGTCCCCGGACCTCCCCGGACCTCCGGTCCCTGGACCTCCCCGGACCTCCCCGGACCTCCCCGGACCTCCGGTCCCTGGACCTCCCCGGACCTCCGGCCCCCGGACCTCCCCGGACCTCCGGTCCCTGGACCTCCCCGGACCTCCGGCCCCCGGACCTCCCCGGACCTCCGGTCCCGGACCTCCCCGGACCTCCGGTCCCCGGACCTCCCCGGACCTCCGGCCCCCGGACCTCCCCGGACCTCCGGTCCCCGGACCTCCCCGGACCTCCCCGGATCTCCCCGGACCTCCGGTCCCCGGACCTCCCCGGACCTCCGGTCCCCGGACCTCCCCGGACCTCCCCGGACCTCCCCGGACCTCCCCGGACCTCCCCGGACCTCCGGTCCCCGGACCTCCCCGGACCTCCGGTCCCCGGACCTCCCCGGACCTCCGGTCCCCGGACCTCCCCGGACCTCCGGTCCCTGGACCTCCCTGGACCTCCAGTCCCTCGACCTCAGAACGATGCCCGAGCAGCACTCCACCAAGCCGGTGTCCAGAGAAGACGGGAGCTCATCGACCTGTTTTTCTGATTTCACTTCCCTTTCACCAGTCACCAAGCAGTCAGCTGCGCACCAACCAACTCCCCTAATCCCCAAACATTAAGAAGAAAAACAGCAATAAACCCACTATCACCACAACACCCATAACTGTCTAAAAACTACTAAACTCCGCCACTAACTTTCAAGAATACTTTATTGCTGCAATGTTTCAGTGCTTTTTCAGTGCTTTGAAGGTGTAGCATTGAACATTAAAGCAAAGTGTTCGGGAGTTTACATGTGGTTTTGGCTGGAAGAGGCGCGTGTGTCATGCGTAAAGCGTACATTACGCACACACTTATACATGGCCTGACTACTCATCAATAAAATGGTCAATTCACAGGGACCCTCTGTGTAATTTTGAAACCCCTGTGAATCACACAACAAAAGAATGAAAAGAGAACCAAGTTTAATTCAACCATGAATATAAACACAACATGTCAGGAAATGAATCAATATCATGATTCGTCGCCCTCTTCCATACGCCGCAGCACTCCGAGCTTCTCCCTCCCCAGGTCCACCAGCGTCTCGCTACAGGTGCAGGTGCTGATAGCAGGGAACTGTGTGCGGCCACCCCGCATGCGGACGCCGGTTCTTGCTGGTGCAGGTTGGAGCTCGGGGACAGGCGGGAGTGGGTGTAGGGCGACGTGTTCGTCGGACTCGGTGCTTGGAGCCGGGGGCGGGGAGGTTGGTGGTGCTGGTCTGACCCCGCTCCCAGATGGCTCATCCACCGGTTCCGACAGCCCCTCGTTCCCCAGGACATCTACCCCGCCCTCAATGCCCTCAGATGCCGTCTTGCCAATTATGGCCATCACCTTCTCTTCATCGGCGTGAGCTCCGTGTTTGGCAGGTGAGCCACCAGCTGCACGTCTCCACACACCCGCCGTGTGTCTCCAAACATCCGCAAATTCAACGTTGATGAATGCAATATTCTGTTTAATAGTGAAAAAGGCAGCTAAATAAACTTCAGAATATTTTTTTGAGGTGAAGGATTCTGTTTTACTAGTCACGAGAATACAATGTGGTCCTATATGCTGTTCGTTAAGATAATTTGTCCTAATTCGTCCATCTTTCACATTTAATAACAAAATAATACATTTCCTCATTATTCTCTTACCAAGATAATTCTTATTTAGTTGCCGTCTTGTTTTCACCATGAAAAAGGGTCATTGAAGTATATTTATCATCTTAGTTTTTCATTATAACACACATAACACACAGGCAGCAGGGAATTCGTGCGTTAGGTAGCATTGCTGCGTGGGAAAATGCGCTGATAGTCATCGGTGATCGATTTGCCTGGCATCGATTGATTTGGTTTCAGAACCGGACAGCTCCTCCAAAGAGCTTCTGAAAGAGAGAAACTAAAGGACGGTGTTAAGAAGTCATCTGGGAAACACCCGTATCTTAGGGTTCTCTCTTAGTTCAAACCTTCTTTGAACCTCTCTTAAATCCTTAAGAGAGGTTGGATCTGGGAAACCCTGCCATTTACTGTAGGCTTCAGAGCGTCACATTATGCAACAGAAACGTCACCAGCATCATGTGTGCGACCTGTGTTTACAATTTGTTTGGCCACCGTCAATATTTTCTTGTATTTTACTTGTTTTATATTCTAACGTCACACTTAAAAGTAACTCCACTTCTCTGTCACTCCAAACGAAAGACTCTCGTTCATCTTGGAAGTAACTGGAAGTTACTCGTGTCATTTGTTGACGGTTTTTTCCAGGATTCCAGTTGGCTAGCATGACTTTAGCTTCTCGTTACACTGCCCCCTGTAGGTTTGGCTGCTCATAGAACCTTAACAGCTATTTATGCGGGTTCTGTAAATGATGGTATCTTTCAAAATGTAGAGGGGGAAATATCCGTTTTTGTATTCGGTCTATGTGTAAACGTGGCCTGAGACTCACGCATTTCAAGTTCACACGCTCTCACGCTACACATGGCATTTTTCACGCTGAGAAATTAAACTCACCGCACAATAATTCCAACAGCCCTTCTTACAAATGAGTCAAGGTATGCTACTGTGCGCTGAGCTCTCAGCGGAGAGAACTTATCTGGAGTTACCAACCTGCCAGCCAATGAGAAAATAGAGTTTTTTTATTGCCGAGTAAGGTCTTAAGGCCCTGACACACCAAGCCGACTGTCGGCCGTCAGGCCGTCGGTGCGCGTCTGTGGGGCTAGTTTTTTTTTCGACATGTGGAATCGGCGTCGAATGTCGGTCAAACAGCTCACTCTGTGATTGGCTGTTCAGGTAGCGAATCAGTGTACGAGAAGAGAAACGGAAGTGACGAAAGCAAACAAACGGCGAAGGATAAGAGGACACACAGGCTGTATCCAAATTCGGATCCCCAACCTGGGCTCAGTTTATCCAAATAACGCCTGTTAAGAAATTTGATCCGATGTTTCGGGGATCAGAAGAGCCACCGGCCCCGGGGAGCAGCAGCAGCTCACGGCCTGGGGGACAGACGTGGTCGCTGGGTCAACCCGCGGCGTCGTCCCAGGGAGAAACCTGCAGCTCTGTGGAGAATTACCTGGCTGAAATAATTCATTTAAGATAAATGTTGGTTTAAAAGATGAAATCTAACAGTTGTAGCTGCCACATTAGTTTGTCTGAATATAAAATGAAGCTTCATGTTTTTACTAGATAGATAGAACTTTAGTCATCTAAAAAAGTCATCTAAAAAAAGAAAACATGAAACGTCACTTTATATTCAGACAAAACTACAAACTACAGACAAAACAAAGCTACAACTGTTAGATAATTGTAGCTTTATATATATATATATATATATATATATATATATATATATATATATATATATATATATATATATATATATATATATATATATATATATATATATATATGTCCAGTACTCGAGTTGTTAAAAAAAAATCAGGGGGGATGGTGGATTTTATCATATGGGGACAGATAATTTGTGCTGATTACAAATAATATATTCCAAATAATAGCACTGACCAAAGCACCTGCAGAAATACTGCAGAAATTACATAGCTGTCAGGCACACGAGGAATGGACACAAATGCAGACACCAAGGGAAAACTGTTATAAAAGACAGTTAATAAAAGATTTATTGAACAAAATCAAGGCAGGCAAGGATCAGGCAAAAATCCGAAGAGGGGCAGGCAAGGGTCAAAGTCCAAAAAAGCTGTCAGCAAAGGCAGAGGTACCGGCAAGGGCTTAAGCCTGAATTATACTTCTGCGTCAAAACGACGCCGTGTCTACGGCGTGTGGTTTTTGTACACGCAGAGGACACGCCGTCACATGCGCCGTCAGTGACGTGCACCTCCCGAAAATTGTAACTACGCGTCGAGGAGACGCAGACCACACGCAGACAGAGAGGGCTGTGATTGGTTCGTTTGAAAGGGAAGCATTTCCGGTTTCCGGTTTGAATCAGTAGTGAACTTCCAGGGCTTTTTTCTTCGTTTATATGGGATTTTTTTTGTTTTTGTTTTTTGCACAATAGTTGTCCTTATTTCTTTGATTTACTGTGACCGGAAAAAGTCGGATAAACCATTCAGAAAAAGATCGCTAACTAGTGGCCGCGGGGGGTACTGCACCGCGACCAAATGGAGAGACGGAGAACTCTGAACGATTCGTGACGGCCTCACGGGTGCGCCGTGTGCTCTGCGTGTGTGTGACGCAGAACCATACCCGCACCTTTAGGCAAAAACGTGGTCTGGGGGATGAAAAAGGTCAAAAGGTCAAAAAGGTCAAAAACTTGATAAACAGCTGAAGGCTTGGAGAACACAAGACAATCTGGCATGGACTGAAGAGAGACTGAGGCTTAAATGCTGTGGGCATGATTGCACTACAGTGATTGCAGGTGTTGTCAGGTAGGGGGGGGGGGCAGTTCACTTCACCCTCAGACTGTGACAATAGCAGCAGTTAAATGCAGCCTTCTGTAAGCTTTAAATATCCACTGGGCTTACATCAAATACATCAAAACACAACAATAAAAAACAGTTTTCTGAACTTATCAATATGACTCTGTCCTTCACAGGATAAGTAACATGGATCACTGCAAAAACTCAAAATCTTAAGAAGAATATTTGTCTTATTTCTAGTTAAAATGTCTCATTTTAGTAAAAAAAATCTCATTACACTTAAAACAAGACTCATCACTGGAAAAAACAACAATTTTCACCTGTTTCAAGTAGATTTTCACTTAAAATAAGTAGAAAAATCTGTATGTGGTACAAGATTTTATTGCTTGTAATGAGAAGATAAATCTTGTCCCATTGGCAGATTTTCCTACTTATTTCAAGTTAAAATTTACTTGAAACAGGTGAAAATTTTCAAATAAGTTATTTTTCTGGTGTTATTTTTCTCGTGATGTCTCTAAATGTTGAAATAGCAGTAAAACCAAATGAATTGATAAAATGACATAAGGGATGGAAAGGGGGATGATTTGGACCGTTTTTATTTCAGGGGGAATGCCATCCCCCCTCATCTCGAGTACTGTGTGTGTGTATATATATATATATATATATATATATATATATATATATATATATATATATATATATATATATATTTATTTATTTTATTTATATATATTATAGATTATTGATTATTGATACTGGAGCCCCAGAAGCAGCGCTCCTGCACTGTCCTTACATCAGAGCCGTCACAATTTTAATAAATGTATTAAAATGAACATATCAGTCAACAATGTTATCAGTTAAAATAGACAGTGAAGTTTTCATTGAACAGTTAGATCAGGGGAGAGTGCGAACGCAGTCCCCACTACCAGAAATTATGCAGTCGAGATTCCCACATTTGGGGAATTCGCAAAGGTCAGAAAGCCGAAGTGCAATGGCTTAGCCTCGCCTTGGGTGAACCACCTTGTTGATCATGGTGTCTCCGCTTCCAGGTAAGTATGAGTTGTACACGTCACGGCTGGGGGAGTCTTTCACACACACACCAAACTCACTGACGGTGTCAACAATATAAACTAACTAAACCACAGGATACAGGGACCAGGGGCCTGTACTACGAAGCAAGTTCAACATACCCAGGATATCTTTTCCTTATCCAGATTCACTAACCCGGACAATTGCAATCACGCTAAGCGGTCACACGACGGTGGTTATCAACTCGGTATATCAACCCAGGTTTCTCCAATCTGGATATGAGCGCGTGCACATAAAAGGGGCGGTGTTTTCAGCGCATGACCAATCGCAAGCATGGAGAAGTCCGCTGTCAGAGCCGCTTATTTCAGTAGCGAAGAGCAAACTATAATTTTACGGAAATATGATGAGTATAGGCATATAATACAGGCAAAAAGCAACACAGTTGCAGCTGCAAAATGCAGGAAAGACAGCTGGCAAAAGATCGCTGACTGTATAAATGCGTAAATTCATAGGGATATAAACATTTGAATATTCTGGGAATCTTAATCTTAAACTGTAAACCATGATCAGCAATATTAAAATAATAAAAGGCTTGCAATATTTCAGTTGATTTGTAATGAATCCAGAATGCATGACATTTTTTTGTTTTTGTGTTTGCATTACAGAAAATCACAATATTCAAATTTTCTGAGACAGTCCTGTATATATTGGTTCTATAACTATTGTTGTTGACCGATAACTTGTGCTGATGCTGTACCAAAGAATTGGGTTTATTTATTTATTTTATTTAATTTTTTATTTTTTCAGGAGGGGGGTATTTAGTATTTTAAAGTGACTTCTCAGAATGTTCGAGGGACGAAATTGAAAATCCCTTTTTTGCTATCCCCTTACAAATGCATCTTCTTTTTCATTTCTTCTTGATTTATTTATTTAATTGGTATTAGTTTTGGATTGACTGTACATCGGATTTTGGGTGATGATTTGTTTTATTTATTCATTGATTGATTTATTTTTTATTTTCTCCTCCACCTCTTTTTTCTTTTTTTCTGGATCGTTCATACAGGTACTCATCAGGGAAAGCAAAGGGGTTTTGGCGGTCCCTGAATACGCGTTCTCTTCGGAGGGATCCTCTCACGATCCGCGCACCGAGCTCCACTGGTTCTCTTCAAAAGGGCATGCCATTTTCCAAGAGAGCTGATTGGTCAGGGGGCAATGCTTTTATACCCGGCGATCTGTATCTCGAACATAACCTGCTCCGGAGCAGGTTAGCTGTTCAGCATAAGTTACCATGGCGATGTACCTCGGTAAGAAGTGAACCGCCGTCGTAGTCCTGAAAACCCAGGGTTAAACCTGAAGTTACCTCGCTAACCCCAAATCCCGCTTCGTAGTACAGGCCCCTGAACACTTCACTATTTTAGTACAAACAACGAATGTGTGCTGAAAGGTGAAAATTGACGATGTTTTGATTATAAAAAATAAATAACAAACAGAAAACGGGTATTTCCCATAATGCATTGCTGAATCTACAAAGCAGCAGATAAAGGAATATCAGAGTTCCTCCGATTACCCCCCCACAGATGACCCCAACAAGAGGTTCAAGTGACACAAAACGGAACTAAACTGAAGATATACATTATTTGATTCACGTGTTATCTAAAAGAAGTGTATAAAACATAGAAATGCGAGGTCTGTGTCTGCTCACAACTTCCTTTGTTCACCAGTGGTAGAAGCTGCATGTCCTGCTTTTGCCACCTATTGATCTAGAAAGTCAACCACTCGGGTTGATTTATAATGGGATTTGAACATATTTTAATACAGTTCAAAACCACAAGTAGATGTTCCTATTAATCTGGTTACTGAACCTTGTTCTTACACGTAAATAAAAACCCCGTTCTGCTGTTCACCAGGGGCCTGTACTACGAAGCGGGATTTGGGGTTAGCAAGGTAACTTCAGGTTTAACCCTGGGTTTTCAGGACTACGACGGTGGTTCACTTCTTACCGGGGTACATCGCCATGGTAACTTATGCTGAACAGCTAACCTGCTCCGGAGCAGGTTATGTTCGAGATACAGATCGCCGGGTATAAAAGCATTGCCCCCTGACCAATCAGCTCTCTTGGAAAATGAATCCAGTGGAGCTCGGTGCGCGGATCGTGAGAGGATCCCTCCGAAGAGAACGCGTATTCAGGGACCGCCAAAACCCCTTTGCTTTCCCTGATGAGTACCTGTATGAACGATCCAAAAAAAAAAGGAAAAAAAGAAAAAAAGAGGTGGAGGAGAAAATAAAAAATAAATCAATCAATGAATAAATAAAACAAATCATCACCCAAAATCCAATGTACAGTCAATCCAAAACTAATACCAATTAAATAAATAAATCAAGAAGAAATAAAAAAGAAGATGCATTTGTAAGGGGATAGCAAAAAAGGGATTTTCAATTTCGTCCCTCGAACATTCTGAGAAGTCACTTTAAAATACTAAATACCCCCCTCCTGAAAAAATTAAAAATTAAATAAAATAAATAAAAAAACCCAATTCTTTGGTACAGCATCAGCACAAGTTATCGGTCAACAACAATAGTTATAGAACCAATATATACAGGACTGTCTCAGAAAATTAGAATATTGTGATTTTCTGTAATGCAAACACAAAAACAAAAAAATGTCATACATTCTGGATTCATTACAAATCAACTGAAATATTGCAAGCCTTTTATTATTTTAATATTGCTGATCATGGTTTACAGTTTAAGATTAAGATTCCCAGAATATTCAAATATATGTTTATATCCCTATGAATTTACGCATTTATACAGTCAGCGATCTTTTGCCAGCTGTCTTTCCTGCATTTTGCAGCTGCAACTGTGTTGCTTTTTGCCTGTATTATATGCCTATACTCATCATATTTCCGTAAAATTATTGTTTGCTCTTCGCTACTGAAATAAGCGGCTCTGACAGCGGACTTCTCCATGCTTGCGATTGGTCATGCGCTGAAAACACCGCCCCTTTTATGTGCACGCACTCATATCCAGATTGGAGAAACCTGGGTTGATATACCGAGTTGATAACCACCGTCGTGTGACCGCTTAGCGTGATTGCAATTGTCCGGGTTAGTGAATCTGGATAAGGAAAAGATATCCTGGGTATGTTGAACTTGTTTCGTAGTACAGGCCCCAGGCTTTAAAACATCTTATCGCTCTGTCGCCCTCTAGTGGAGAAAAGAGTGAACTGCAGAACCAACATGGAATAAACATCCATCCACTCATTTTCTACACCAGTATCACAATTTCTACTTCAGCTACTACCCGGAATAAAACCAAGTCAGGGGTGCAGATCCGATGTCAGGATTGAGGGGGACACCAACGTGATTTTAATTTTTAATTTTTTGCCAATATGCAACTCATACCATGCATAAATTAAATCATAAATTGGTAAAGGCTCGCCATAAAATACTGCACAGGGAATCATTTATTGTGCTTACCTTTCTTGTTTATTTGTCCTAAACAGCCAACAGTGTGTGTCACTGCTTACTTAACTGTTATATTCGTAAATTATAATTTGAAGGGTTTTGGGCATGTAGTGTCTACTCATCTCAAATTCTTCTCACCATCTTCCTTTTATCCTATGGGACTACTTTATGCACGATTAATTGATATGTACACCTCAAAACGCACCGTGGATGTATTATTTTTTTAGAAATATATTTTTAATAAATATTCTACATATTCAACCTTTACGTCTGAAAATACATTTGTTCAATTTTGAATAATTTAGGGTTTTTCTATTGGGGGGGGGGCAACTCATGTTCTTCAGAAATTGAGGGGGTCATTTCCCCCCCGTGACCTGCACGCATGAACCAGGAAGAGTGAAGGTTAATAATCGTTTAGTGTGCCATATTTTATATTGTACATGTTAGGAGGAGTGCACCGTTCCTGGAGATACTGCAATACCAGGTCGATGCGTGGAGTGGACGGAGCAAGCCCCTATTCCATCTCCCTGTTCCAAAAATCAATTTAATATATGGTCCCCGGGTAGGGGACGTATCGGATATTAAACTGATAAGAACAGATACTACACTTGATCTTAGCCAAAAGGCCGAGAAGCGATAACCACAATGGTTTGGAGGAAACCTCCCTATTCCCGGCTCCCTCCTTTAAACTCACGGTTTTGAAAAAAAATATATATAATTTTTTTTTTCCAGGTTAGATTACTAACAGTGATTACTACAAATGTAGGTCCTGCAAAACTATTTTTCTTTTTAGCGTCTTTCGGTAAATTAAGTGAATTTAATACCACAAACAAGCGGCCAGAACTCTTCCTGGCCACGTGACACGCTGCGGACCAATAGAAAAACGCTAAAGCCCTGAGGGCGCTAGAAAAACACATTTCCTCACATTTACGCTTCAATATAAATATCACTTGCGTCTTTAACTTAATACAGTTTATAGTGCATGTATGCTGTCTTTGGGCTGTAATATGATATATGTTTAAATTATGACGTGAACTAATGCCGCCGAGATTTAAACTATTTCTTCGACGCTCCCTCAAAACAAACAGAGCTCCTCCTGCGACATCTAGCGGAAGGGAGGATGAACTACACACTAATTCAACTGCAAATTGCCTTTGGAAGGTTAATTACATAAAGAAAAACAGCAATATAATGCAACGCATACCAAATTAAAGACTTCTGTTTAAACTTTTATTTAATGTTAGTCAGCATAGGCTACAAACATTTAAAACAAAAAAAATCAAATTTTTATTTACATGAGGGGCAATAGTGTAGAAAACGTTCAAATGGTCATTGTAATTTAAGCATGCAACTTTTCTATCAGCATGACCAAAATAAAAAGTCTAGGTAGGACTCAGTTAATGTGGAAAAAAGTGAAAAATAAATAAGAAATGGCATCAAGCATGCTTGATGGCGGTTAACTGCAAGCATTCGACTGTCTCTAAAAAAAAAGACAATAATAACACAGCAGAAACTAATTCAGCGTCCCAGCAGTTGTATAAATGTTTAACAATCCAGTCTTCGTCATTAAACGGAAAAAAAAAGTGTTTTAAAGTATAGAGACTCACCAACTTTGTCGTTTTGATCCACATTTTCGCAAGTGCCTTGAGGTCCTTAATTCCACAGCAGGTATAAACGTGATGGAAGTTGAGAGCATGCGCAGATTTGGCGACCTTGATCGACGCAATTGAAGTTTGCTCGATTTGCTCGAGTTAAAGGTATAGTCAGTAATGTTGGAGAGCTAGCAAGATTTGAAAGTGGCATTTCCTCTAAGCCCCGCCCCCCCTCCTCCCCCTCCCGGCAGCGCTCCGTCCAAAGCCACGCCCCCACAAACTTTGGGGAACGCGCATTTGCAGGAGTCGAGTTTTCCAGGACATTTTGTACAGCACATTTTCAACAAAACTACCCCATGTCTCATTCACCTGTAAGTGAGGCCGGTTTTAGGGGGGGGGGCAGGGGTGGGCTGTGCCCACCCAAACGTGCATCCTGCCCACCCAATTAAAGTTACGGGGATCCTTTATTTTTTTTATAATTTTATTTTTTTATAAATATAAATAAATATCACAGAATATCTGTACCGTTTCTGATTGGGTGGGCAGTGCGCATCATTTTTAGACACAACAATGAACGCATACCGCAAAAGTTGTGTCTCGGCGGAGGGACCCGACGTCTCAGTAAAATGAGCACAACAGAGAAGTTCAGAACAGCACACAGAGCACACACTGAAGGCTGATTTATGGTTCCGCAGTACACCAACGCAGAATGGTCCGTGTCGCCGCGTACCCTAGGGTCAGAGGTGGCAAATCCGGCTTCAGAAAGTAAAAGTCCTACCATGTATTTGTTCTGTCCATTCACTCAACCAGCTGATTCTAATCAGCACAGCTCTTCAGCCAGGTAGATGAGCTAATTAGTGAACTCACCTGGTTTTAGTGAATGGACAGAACAAATATATGGCAGGACTTTTACTTTCTGAAGCCGGATTTGCCACCTCTGCCTAGGGTACGCCGTAGCCTATGGCGTAGGATACGGCGTAGCCTACGGCATAGGCGTGGCAACGGAGCCTGCACAGCACCACAGCGCACTGCCAGCCGCACCGGCGCTCTCCGCCCTTGCCTCCATCCCCACGGACACCCATACTGGGGAGGTGGTATTTTTGGCTGCGTTTTCTCGTTTTCTGCGCCATTCTTCAGCAAACTGACTCCAGTGTGTGAAGTTTTCCGGCAAGATTTTCGACGTAACGAGTGCGCGCATGGGACAGAGGGGGGCGGGGGCGGGACTTAAAATGAAGGCATCTGATTGGTTCTTTCCCCCCTGCCAATCCTCTGGTCCTCTGACCAATCCGTGCCATTTGGTGCGCAAAAAACAGATTGGTCAGAGTTTTTACAGGATTAAAGCTGTCAGAGAGGTCAGATGTTTTTCTTTCCTTTTTCTGATGACATTATTCACTGGCTATTCTCAGGATGGAAGGACCATTTCACCCAGTATAACAATAAATGTTTTTGAATACGATTACAGACTATACCTTTAAGAGAGACAAATGGATCGCTGCAATTCTCAGAAACAACTGGATTCCAG
Organism: Cololabis saira; assembly: GCF_033807715.1. Lineage (NCBI taxonomy): Eukaryota > Metazoa > Chordata > Actinopteri > Beloniformes > Belonidae > Cololabis > Cololabis saira. The sequence goes on along the minus strand of NW_026906284.1, from coordinate 41,791 downwards.
GCACCGAAACGTGGATTTGCGGTTCCCATTTTGTATCAGGTAATGTTGGATTTTTGGGTAGCTAACGTTAAACGGTCAAATCATAAAGTTCGGTGTCCTCATCACTTTAATTTCACCAACAAATCCTGCCTTGAAGTCGGACCAAGCATCAAGACTTTTGTAAGCCTTCAAGCTTTGCTTCGTGTATTTCCCCGGCGTAGAAATTAAGTACCGGTACATATAAATATCAGGAAACTGGATTCGTGGCCAAATATTAATGTCCATGGACCACTGGTTCTTGATAACTGTACCAAATATTAATGTCCATGGACCACTGGTTCTTGGTAACTGTACCAAATATTAATGTCCATGGACCACTGGTTCTTGGTAACTGTACCAAATATTAATGTCCATGGACCACTGGTTCTTGGTAACTGTACCAAATATTAGTGTCCATGGACCACTGGTTCTTGGGGTAACTGTACGGGTCACTGTCAAGTCTAACTGTCTTTAATTTAAGCCCATAATCGGCTGTTATCCCGTCTTCTCCACTAGTCGCAGCTGTTTTTCTGATGTTTTGCCACTGTGCAAGTAAGGGGGCTGGTCCAGTGGGGAAGTGACCTCTAAGTACAATTTCTGATCTCAAAACACAAAACTCTGAGTCTATGTCATGGTATTTGACGTTCTGTACATGACCACAGAGAACGTATTCATAAGCATCCAGTGATTTATAGGCTGGTAATTTCTCTCTCGTGTACACGCTCGGTTTCTCAATTAAATAGGTAAATATATCTGACCACTGTACATTTGGCCACTTGCTAACGTCTTCAACCCACTCATTAATAGAACACGGATCTGGAAGTCGGACACCATTTGTCAAAGTCAACTTATTAAGGTAAAATTCGCGATCTTTGGGTGATAATCCTCTTGCATAGCTTGACACGCTGTTCATCTCCACCATCTTCTGTTGCCAAAATGCGCGCGCATACGTTCTACTTACGTCATCATTGTTTTACAAACACAAAAAGAGATGAAGAAGCCCTGCAGAAAAAGTAAACAATAAACATAAGCAGGCTGAATCTCGCATGAAAATAATATAGGAATTTGTTTAAATAACATAATATTATTTTCATGCAGGTGTCTGTCCTCAGCCTCCGTCCTCCATCGACGCTCCTGTCATCTGTGAGACGCCCCCCGGTGGCAGCAGCTGGTATAACATGTAGACGTGGGTCAGTGGAGGACCGGGTCGTTGTTGGAGAACCACGTTCACACCTCAGGTCACTGATTTCAGTACGTTCAAACAAACACAAGTTTCTGTTTCTGTTTCTGAGAAAATATATCAAAAACAAGAACGTTTTGTTCATTTTTTTTAATTATTTCATTGGAAACCAAATCCATTACTCTTATACAACAAATCCACCTTAAGCATCGACTGAAGTGTAACAAAAGTAAATATTCTACAGAAACAGCTTTGTATGTTCACTTTTAAACATTCAGGGTTGTTTCCTTTAACTTTGACTTGTTGTCACACACATCAGGAAACAAAGACACGTCAGAGTCCTCTGTTGAGATGAAACAACTCTGAGGTCTTGATCCTCCACAGATTTGTTCCTGGTGTCTTTATATGTGAAGAAAACTACATTTATTCTACTTTGAAGAACAAGACATTTAAAAAATGCTCAAGTTGAATCTGAATGTTTATATAAAATCTTGCTGGAGTGTTTTGGATCAGCTGGATATTTCTTTGTTGAGACGTCCTGATAATAACTTTAATGCAGAGCAGAAGTTTATTAGTAGAAACATTATTTACTGAATTAACGTGATGGACATGTAATGATGTTGTTGACTAACTCTTGAAATGTGACCTTTGTTTCAGATGTTCAGCAGCTGATGCTCCACAATGTGAGTATCAGAGCGCCGTTTCTTCCCTTGTGGTCAAACATGGAACTGCAGCAACGTTGATGTTCAGAGGTCGATTCCTCTCTGAAACAGTGAAATAAAGTTGTTTAAAAACACCTGTTCGTGTAACAGAGTTTAAGAGACATTTCTGTATTTGTGTTTGTCTCCAGGATGATCCAGAGAACAATGTTACTTATGCTGCTGTTGGTGGTTTTAATCCAAATACTTCCACTAAAATGAAGGTAAGTGACTCCCTCAGATGTGGTTTTGCTTCTTCATAATGTTTCCATCTTAAATGTGTTTTACAGGACTATTGTAGGATTACGGAGAGTAATGCAGAGTTTAGCTGAGAATCTGTCAGCAGATACTTTTACCTCCAGGTGAAGACAGATAGATGGAGGACAGCAGGTCCTTCCATGAACTTGTGGTTTCAAACAGCAACACAGATCTTAAAGACAACTTCCTGAGTATTTCTTGATTTTCTCCTCCAGGTAGATTCGGAGAACAACGTGACCTACGCCTCTATTGATCACTCTGGAAAGACTTCTGCTAAGAAAAATGTAAGTAAATATAGAAGAACAGGTGATTACACTGGTTGATGAGCAGGATTTCTGATGAATCATGTTTCTGGTTTGTTCATTTCAGGTCAAGGAGGAAGAAGATGTGGTGACTTATTCTGCTGTGAGGATCAAAACCAACCAACAGTGACCCCAGCAGTCTCTGCAGCCGCGTCTCCAAACCCAAATAGAGGATAAAATACCTGGAGGACGTCCGGTTGTCCAGCTGCTGACAGGAAGTGGACAGTTGGACTCATGTTCAGTCGTATTAGATGTAGTTGTTCAGCAGGAGCACTTGTTGATCACTTTTCTTCTTTCTCTGCTCTACCTTTCATTTGTACTCTGATGGTAGAATCTGATCTTTTATTTCTGGAACTGTTAATTCCATTTTAGGTTGAGTTTTTTTTAATAAGCCATACATTTGTCTCAGTGTCTCAACAGTTGTGTCTGTTTTACAAGCTTCATTTATTCAGTATCAATAAACTGGACTAAACAAGTGTCTCACTCTAATATTTATTTGGACTTCCTTTAGTTGTCATGTGACCGTGTCCTTGTTTCAGTCAGATCATCATGTATCTAAACATTCATTTCCATCCTGAGCTGCATTTATATTTCCACTAAGTGTGTTGATGATGGGGGAGTGGGACTGATGTGCAAGGTCTTCTTCAGCCCGTCCTGAAGATCCTCACTGGGTGAAGGTCTGGATTTAGATTTGATCAAAGCAGCAGCGTGAGTGCTGACAGGAACCAGTAAGAGACCACATATCTCTCCCGTGTTGGCCTCCCTTCATGGGTTCTCCATAACATCTACAATCAAAGTCAAAACTCTGTTATTTGCATCTAAAGTCCTAAACCAGGGGTGTCCAACCCTGGTCCTTGAGAGCTACTGTCCTGCATGTAGGGACACATTTAAAACCTGCAGGGACGTGGACACCGAGGACCGGGGCTGGTGTTGAGCCACAAAGGAGTGCTGGTTCAGTTATAAGAAAGTGATTGATAATTGTCTTACGATAGTTATTAATAACTAATGAAGATTACTCATCAAAATGAAATCAATCAAAACGAGGCACCACCTGACTTATCAGGAAATAATGACTAAACAGCTAAATCAGTCTCAAAGTAGCTGTTATTCCCTACGTGCCAGACTGTTGCCAGGGGAGACGTTACAGAATAACATTGAAGGAAGGAGTCCGAGCACAGACCTTTGCAACCAGCAGCTGTGACAAATATCTATAAAATAAACACAAACAACTTCTCTCATTCAAATTAATCAGAATTTATTTAAAAAAGTCTTAAAAGAAAGTGAAACAAAATTCGGGATCAATTCCGATGCCTAAACAACAACTAACTAAACATTAAACACAAACTTCAGATCATCCATGTGTGGGTGTGTGTGTCAGTGCGTAAATGTGAATTATTTCTTTCAAACTAAATTAACTAAACTGGTGCATTTTAACTCAACTTTAAATTATATCAGCACTGATCACAAATGTACACTTTTTATCCAGTGTGAATACGTTGATGTCTCCTTAGATTACTTGATGTGGCAAAACCTACTCCACACTGATCGCATCTGTATGGTTTGTTTCCAGTGTGAATACGTTGGTGAGTCGTCAAATGACCTTGCTGGGCAAAAGCCACTCCACACTGATCACATCTGTATGGTTTGTTTCCAGTGTGAATACGTTGGTGAGTCGTCAAATGAACTTGCCGGGCAAAAGCCGCTCCACACTGATCACATCTGTAAGGCTTTTCTCCAGTGTGAATACGTTGGTGCCTCATTAAAGCACTTTGCTGGGCAAAAGCTGCTCCACACTGATCACATCTGTAAGGCTTTTCTCCAGTGTGAATACGTTGGTGAGTCGTCAAATTACTTTGATGGGCAAAAGCCGCTCCACACTGATCGCATCTGTAAGGCTTGTCTCCGGTGTGAATATGTCGGTGTTTCGTAAGATCACCTTGCTGGGCAAAAGCCGCTCCACACTGATCACATCTGTAAGGCTTTTCTCCAGTGTGAATACGTTGGTGACTCGTTAGGTGACTTTGTTGGGCAAAAGCTGCTCTACACTGATCACAGCTGTACGGTTTACCACCAGTGTGAGTTTTCTTATGCTTCTTCAGGTTTGATGATGTGGTGAAGACTTGCTCGCAATCATCACAGCAGTGTCTTTTGGGTCTTCCTTTATGATTCTGTAACAGAGAAGATGACTTACATTATCTTGGCTGCATTATCAAAAGCCTTTTCAGTTTCAATAAAGTGCTGCCTCTCAGGTTTTTTCCTGTGAGACAATTAAGTTTATTTTCTGAGGACTAATGTTAAACATATTTTGTTACAACTAGTTCTTAACAGTACGACACCTTCAGATGAGACTTCTTATACGTCTACGTAATAAGTGTAAGAATTGAGAGTTGCTGAAAAAACACACTCAAAACCCATTCATTAACTATTTATATTCAACATAATATTGAACATGAACTATTGTGTATATACACACAAACACACACACGTGTGAAAAAGTGTTTACCCCTTCCTGATTTCTTATTTTTTTGCATGTTTGTCACACTTAAATGTTTCAAATCAAACAAATGTAAATATTAGACAAAGATAACACAAGTAAACACAAAATGCTAATTTTAAATTAAGCTTTTTATTATTAAAAGGGGAAAAAAAAACATATATAGCTCTGTATGAAATTTCTACAACCACACTCAGGCCTGATTACTGCCACACCTGTTCTCAATCAAAAAAAAAAAATCACTTAAATACGACCTGCCTGACAAAGTGAAGTAGACCAAAAGATCCTCAAAAGCTAGACATCTTGCTGCGATCCAAAGACATTCAGGAACAAATGAGAAACAAAGTAATTCTATCAGTCTGGAAAAGGTTACAAAGCCATTTCTAAAGCTTTGGGACTCTAGCGAACCACAGTGAGAGCCATTATCCACAATCCAAGAGTCACAAAAGACCCCAGAACAACATCCAAAGACCTGCTGGCCTCACCTGCCAAGACAAAAGTTCCAAGTTCCAAGACAAAAACCACTGCTGAGCAAAAAGAACATAAAGGTTCGTCCCAGTTTTGCCAGAAAAAATCTTGATGATCCCCAAGACTTTTGGGAAGATACTTTGTGGACTGAAAAGACAGAAGTTGAACTTTTTGGAAGGTGCATGTCCTATTACATCTGGCGTAAAAGTAACGCTAAAGTAGCGCTTTAATGCATTTTTATTGTTTTAAGGCCTATGTTACAACGTTCAGTCAGTTAAGCCTAACGTAAGCTCAAAGATGGCCAAAAAATTTATTTTGCTAAATTTATTTATTTTATTTACAAGTTATTGTTCTTTGCTGGTATAATGTCTGCTGGAATATTTAAGAAATGCTGGGAAATTAAAAAATGTTCAGTTTTTTATGTTCAACAAATGTTTTCTACCTTGTAATTTTGTAAAAGATTTTTTTCTTTTAAAAGCATGCCTAAATCAAATTTATTTGATTTATGCAATGGTGAAAAAATTGGCAAAATAAATGAAAAACTGCGAAGAACCATGTTCGGTATTGTTCGGTATTCGGCCAAGTGTTTATTATTATTTTCGGTTTCGGCCACAAATTTTCATTTCGATGCATCACTATCAAAAACCCTCCAATGTGGCTGAATTAGAGCAATTCTGCATAGATGAGTGGGCCAAAATTTCACCACAGCGCTGTAAAAGACTCATTGCTAGTTATTGCTAACGCTTGATTGCAATTGTTGCTGCTAAGGGAGGCCAAACCAGTTATTAGGTTTAGGGGACAATCACTTTTTCACACAGGGCCATGTAGGTTTGGATTTTCCTTTATATAAAAACTAGGTATGCCCCGATACATCGGTATCGGGGCTGATACTGCTCTCATATACTCGCATTCGCAAAAATTCTCCGGTACCACTTCATTGTTGTTGTAGTTACTGATTAGTGACTCTAGGGGGAGATGTTGAGCCGTCCCACGGCTCCCCGGGTGAGTGTGCAGCCTGGCGGCGGAGCAGCCGCAGAGCCGCCGCTGCTCAGCCAGCTGTTCCGGTTAGCCGCTAATCGGCTAAGCTTAGCCAAAGATCTTCTATACACAAGATAGCGCATTACCGTTACTGGCAATGGTATGGAATGGTATACACTTCCGGTCTCCTAAGTGGGCGTGGTCGCCGCTCTGACCTCACTTCCTGTCTCCTAAGAAGAAGGAGGAGGAGAACCACGTGTGGATGGATCACGGCAGCGGCTTTTAGTTACGTCGCGTGTTATCGGTAGAGGTAAGTGGGCTATTTACATTTTCTTTTGCTAATATTAGATATTTACACAACTAACAGCCATATTTAGCATTACGAAAATTAGGTGGCGAGGGCATTCACGAACCTTAGTTGACGTTAGCTTACAATTTTGACACGGTTTTGCTAACGTTGACGCTACGTTTGGTTTTGAACAAGATAATAGTTTAGTTTTAGTTTATTTAGCACATAACATGAAAAAAATAACATTACACAAATAAGTGCAGTTAAAAGAAACTGTGCAGGGAGGAGCGAGCAAGCCAGTAGCTTTATGAGGAGCCCCCACCTAATAACATTTAACAATATAGTTATGAGGATACAAAATCATAAAAATGAATAATGTATCATAAAAATTGAATGCAGAACATGAATGAAAAGAAAATAAAAAAAAATACTGTAGACATGATCATGAAAATATGAATATTATGCTGAACAAATGGCAACACAGAATATGAAGTACAAAAGAAACATTAACAGTGGGAAAAGCAATTCCAGACATTTCAGCGGATGTAGGGCGAGGGCCTGCCGTGTTGAGTAGGAATGAAATTGAGAGTTTGTGGTAACGTATGAACTAAATTGCTCAGGAACATTTCCTTCTGAGGAAAATATCTTTTAAAGAAAAATGCATATTTGGTAACTGTTGATGTCATAAATAGTAAGGATCTGTAGATTTTTAAATAAGGCAGCAGCAGTAGCATCCCAGACAGATCGAGATGCAAGTCTTACAAAACCATTCTGGAGAATTAAGATTTTATTTTATGGAGAGTAGCTGTAAATGTACTCCCCCAAACAATATTGCAATATGAAAGGTGAGGATAGATAAGACTGTAATAAAGAGTAAGTAGACACTGCTTAGAAACAAGGTGTCTAACTTTACTTATTATGCCAATAGATTTGTTTATTCTTTTACTCAAACAATAAACCTGTTCTCTCCAACACAAACGCTCATCAATAATTAATCCTAGAAATCTTGTAGATGATACTTGGGGCATTTCTGTAGACTCAATTGTAATTTTAGATAAATCCTTGTTGTATGATTTTTTTTTTTTTGGCACCAAAGATAATAAAATTAGATTTTTTTATATTCAGAGATAACTTGTTATAAACAACATTAATCCGAAATATTTATAGAAAAAACGGAAGCGCACACATTCAATGGGATTTTAGCAGTTATTTTATTGTGCATGAAGTCAGACGTTCCAATCTCTCTTCCCGAAATCCATCAATCAATCAATCAATCAATCAATCAATCAATCAATCTATCTTTATTTCTAAAGCCCTTTACAACACACAGGGTGACCAAAGTGCTTTCCATTAAAATCCACATTAAAACAAAACAATTTAAAAACAACATAATAAAACCATTAAAATTAAATGAAGAATATATCACATCAATACTATGTATTAAAAGCCAGTCTAAATAACCAGGTTTTCAGTCTGGATTTAAAAACCCCAAAGTCAGTGATGGTGCGCATTTCTGGGGGCAGCTTATTCCAGAGTCTGGTCCAGCAACGGAGAAGGCCCGATCACCCCAGAGTTTAGTCCTGGTCCTAGGGACTTCCAGCAGGAGCCGATTTGAGGACCGTAGGCCTCTAGTGGAGTTCTGAACTCGCACTTGTTCACATGAATAAACAGGGGCAAGCCCATTGAGGGCAAAACAAAGATTAAAATTTTAGATTTAACATTTTAAAAACAATTCTAAAAGAAACAGGAAGCCAGTGAAGAGCAAATAAAACCGGAGTGATGTGTCATTCTGAACAAGCTGAAGACGGCTAAGGGAAGACTTGGAGACACCAACATACCAAGCATTGCAATAGAAAAGCAGAAATATAAATATTTCACAGCAAACTGGTGAAACATTTTAGTTTTCTCCTGGCTGTCGTCTTATCCTCCTTTATTTTCCTGTTGCCCTTCCTTAACTCTGCTCCAATCCTGCATATGATGTATTTGTCCATTATTTTTTCTTGCAGAACAAATGCATGCACCGGGTGTGCTTCTGCGAGGACAGAGAAAGCGTCAGAGTTTTCCACCTCCTGCCTCAAAGTCCTGCGGAGACTGCACTCTGCCCAGTGCACTCTCAGTGACTCTTGTAGTTTTGCCTCCATCTTTATCACTGCTTCTTGAAAGACTCTAGATGGTTCCATTAACTTGGCCTCATGTGTGTATTTTTTCCTTTTAAGGAAAATATTCGAGTCTCCAAGGGTTGCAGCATAGCTGTGGTCGGCATGATTGACATGGATCAGCAGTTCCTCACATCTGGCGCAGGAGGAGAGTAGTGGGTCCTCCTTCAGCTCCCTGATCAACCAGCCAGATATGTACGTCAAGACTTCACCTTGAATGCAGTCTGACACCACAATCTCCTCTGTCATCACCTCCATCTCCTCTGTGGGTTCTTCACATTCTGTAATACACTTTATGTAACATATAAGCATGAGTTAGACTCATTTATTATTATTTTTTTAATCTATTGACTTCATGCATTATCATATACAGCAGGTTGAACTGGGTGTTTTTTTTACCTTTATTTAACCAGGAAAGACATGGGGATTTGGCTAATATATCACAATGACACAGCAGTAATGTACCCACGTGTAAACGGTGTAGTGCAACAATAAAAACTAGAAATTATTAGAATGTACATGCATATACATGGTGCAGGTGTCAATAAGGACTTTATAGTATGTTTAATTGAAAGTTTGACCAAATATACAGGTTCCTAGTCTAAATGAAATTGAGAAAGTACAGTTTTGTAAAGGGGTGAGCAAATGTGCACATTTATTGTCAATGGGCAGGTGACAGGCAGCCATACACAAGTGACTTTTGTTGATACATACCTGTGAGGTAGACGATGTCGGGGGATTCAGGTGAAGTCTGAGGTCAGGAAATGTGCTGAGCAAAAGGGTGCCATTATCAGACAGGCAGTTGCTCCCCATGTTGTTGGTAAGATTTGCAATGGAGGCACTTTTGAGGGCTGAGGCAAACTCCCTGCTTGTTGGGTTGAACCTGTGTCCACCCTTGCCACGGATCCCAGAGAACAGATTCTATTAGAGGACATAATATTACTTCTGTCTTGCACACTATTTCTACTATTCAATTATTGTATTAATTAATTACCTCAAGGCAGTCCTGATTCAGCTTGGCTGTACAGAGGAATTTTAGTTCTCCCAATTCTTTCCCCAGCTGCTGGACAATCAACATGACACTGCGGATTGTGAGGATGAAGCCGCGCTGGCAAGGGGGAGTGAATCCAGGTCTGTAGTAACATATTACAGAGTTTTCAGCACTCTACTGAGGACAGGTACAGTTTGCTCAGTTTGTTGAAGACAAGAATTTGGAAAATGTCAGTTGTCCTTTGCCTTTTTCTGACCACACCATATGTAATGTTTTGTAGCCAACCTGAAGGTCCAAGATGAGATCCAGTGAAGGCTGTCCATGAGGACGCTCGTCTGTTGATCACTTCCTGGTCCAAGAGGCCGGCGCCATGGATTTTCATCGGAGTAGCTTCTGTGAAGGAAGTTTCATCTACATTGACTCTAATAATCATTGCCAAAAATTGGAAAATGAATCTGTGATGATCAGTAAGTATTTCAAATAGTCATAATTAATACCTTGAATTCAGTATATCAAACAGCCTGTTCATATCCTCAAAGAACTCCGCTGTAGCATGTGCCTCACTTGGTAGCCTTTTTAGGTCAATCATGGTCTTCATGCCTATATGATTGTACGATTATTACATCAGATATTGTAATAAGGGTGAAGAGATATCATTTAAAATGTAAGAATACACAGGCATAACAATTTGATCCAACACAAATCAGATTGAATTCTGATTGCTGTATTAATGTAACAGAGATGCATCATAAAAATGTTGTATATGTTGATTCAGTAAATTTCTATACATTTTAAAAGTTCCATCAGGCTGTCAAAAGTAAAATAAAAATGAGTTGCCTACCGGCTGCCACAGTGTGACTGAACACTTGAGTTGCAAGTGGAACTGGCATGTTGGTGAAAGGCGGCAGTGATACATGCTTCCTAGTTATTTTTGGAGCCATGCGGAGAGAGTTCTGTCTGTCAATATCATAAAAGATTTCAAAGTGTTTCCACTGGGCTTGTCTGGCTCCTATCTGTAACACAAGAGAAAAGAAGCTGGTGTGATACAAGTGGCTTGATACTATTCGTGTGGTTTACAAGATTGGACCAGATGTAGTCTGGACTGTCAGACCCATGGAACACTGATAATGATAATAATGAAACTAACCCTCAGACCATGATTTTTAAAGTTGTTACGCACAGATTTTACAAGATGCGGCACATCGAATATCAGTGGAATTTTCTTCCCATCCACTGATATACAGTGTGCCACATCTGTGCTGTCTGCAATGTCCAGGCTGGCTCCCAACAGCTTTAGTGTCTTCATGTTGGAAGACGATTGGTCACAGACCACAGAAATGACCTGTTGTAAGAGACGCATCGTGCACATGTTAACACAGCCTCCATTACGTTGTGCTCCTCTAATTGGATTTTATTTGGACTTACAGTGAAACCAATCTGGCCTAGGCGCCTCACAGCCTCTGACAGTATTTCTGCTGTCTTTTCTGCAGAGAGAGTACCTTTGGCCAGGAAGTATCCTATCGCCTGCAGTGAAGAAGAATTATGAAGAATTTCTCCCATGGGTAAATTGATCCTCTGCATATATATAGATATCTACAACACACATCTGACCCACTCTGAACTAAACTGTATCCTGTATCTGTAGTGTTCAGTAGCTCTATGAAACTAATGAACATCAACTCACTTGCTTCCACTTTGAGGCCACTCCTCGAGCCATCAGTACCATGGCTTGGTTAGCCACCTCGCCTTCATGCGTGAGCCCATCTATCCTGTCCAATGCCCGATTGTAATCCAGATGTTTTTCTATCGCCATTTCATCAAAAATTAATGAAATGGCAAGCTCAGATGCCTTCATTGTTTTGGCTAACTGTGCCATCTGGTTCAGAATTGGATCAAGGAAACCTGGCTGTAAAACAGGAGCAGTAGCCTGTTAGTGGAATGGATTGACATATTAAAAATGTGTGAAAGAAGATCATTGCAGTGTGGACACATTGTCATAGATTTGTAATAGCAGAACAGAAACATGGTAATAGCGCAGAAAGTCTGATATTACAATCTGTTATTTAAATATATTATGAACTGTTGACACATCACTCTAGATCTATAACTATGTCATGATCCATAAGATTCTGTAACTACTCTTACATGGAAATGGCCCACGTTGGTATTTATGAACTGTTGAAGTGTTGATGAGGATGGAAGAATAAAATGCCTCCTCAATGTCCTGTAAGCGTTCTGGCTGTGATGGAAAATCTGCACACCCAGCTGTTTGATAGATGTTGGGAATTTTCTTGCTCTCTGTTTTTGGCCACAAGTTTTGACTTGATGGTGTAAAAACTCTGCAGTCTCTGGAGGAAGAACTTTCAGGGCATCAGAGAGTTTTTCTTTTGCCTTTTCTGCTTTAAGCCTTGAGAGAATAAAGAAAGATTTTATTTTTGAAGAAGGGAGGGAACTTAAGACCAAAAAAAAAACCCAATATACACACAAAGTTACACCACAGCTCTATAGTATGGAATGGAAGGAATGCCTACTTTGCTTTCAGGTCCCTCACTTGAGCTTGCAGTCCATTTTTCAGTCTCCTCTTGCTGGCCTTTTCTCTATAAAGCTTAGCATTAATCTTTCTTTTTCCCTTACGCTCTCTCTTGAGTTGCTGCTCAAGCTGCCGTCTTTTCTCCCTTTCCAGTTTCAGTTCTTCCTCAAGCTGTCCCTATTTTTAAGACATGTTCATTGAAATCCACCATACAGATCAGTATCTTTATTCTAGTGATATAAAATGTATTATTTGTAACTATCTGTTTTTAATTGCAAATTGACTTATCTATTACAACCACCTTACGTCAACTACCACCTCTTGTACTTCATCTACTTCCTCAAATACTTCTTTGGCTATTTCCTCTTTTACTCGGTTTTCTGTCCTCTCCTTAAAAATAAAATGCCTTTACCATACTCATTCTCCTCATTCTCATTCTCTCCAAGGAGAATGTAAGGAGAATGAGACTTGCAGGGCACTGCCAAAGACACACAGAACTGTCAGCCAGCAAGCTGGTGCTGTGGGAGCCAACATGCGGGCGCCGGTCAAGAGGACGTCCTACACCAACATATGTGGACATACTCAAGAAGGATGCAGGGGCCCAGAGTACCAGCGAACTGGAAAGATGTATGGAGAATCGGGATGACTGGAGACAACGATGGACGGCTCGTCTGAGGACGACCTACAGATACTACCAGTGATGTAATGGTGTGGATTGGAAGTTGTTTCATGAATTAGATGTCTGACACTAAGTACAGAAGCATTCTATTGTAGTATACAGGTGGCAAATTCATATCAGTGGCACATTCTTTTTTTAAATGGCATGGGTATAATTAATTTGTTTTTCTGTTTTTTGTTACAGGGGCTGCCAATATTGGTATGACCACTGCAACCCTCAGGTCCCTAAAAGATGTTATGAGCTCAGAGAGATGTGCAAAACTTCATAGGACATGAGAAAATAGTAGCTTTTCTTAAAAGATAAGATCAGTGTCATTTTATTTTTTTCTTATTGTCAACATAGTCTATGAAAAGACTAAAACCTACAATGTATTTCTCCTACTTACAAGTATGGCCCATCTAGCCAACACCAGATTATAGCTCATATGCAGAAGTCATAGAACTCCATTGTTGTAAAAAATATAAAAGGATTAAAAGGATTATTGCTTTGATCAACATATTTTAATGTTGAAATTAACATAGGTATTTTTTACATTCCAGTACTTTTTCATAGACTTGAGTTAGGGCTGTTCGATTTTGCCCAAAAATAAAATCTCGATTTTTTTCTCTCAAAATCCGATTTTCGATTACGATTACGATTATTTTGTGAATTGACAAAAGGCAAAGAAATGATTTCAAATATGCTGTTTTTTTATTGAACATTTGCCCCATTGGGCTTTAAGTGCAAACTTTGCTCTTATTAAACCAAAAATGAATGAATAAAGTGCAAAACTCTGTAAAATAAGTTGAAAAAAAGTTTTAAAAAATATAATAAAATATAAAGTTTTATCTCTGGAAAAAAAAAATCAGCAAATCATACATACAGTAAGTTATATTTCCAATTAAATAAAACAAGACATTTTCTAATTAAACTAAACTGGGTCTTTGCATGCTAAATAATAATGCAACCCATGAAGGAGGTAGAGGTGTGTAATGTCAGTCATTACATTTGCTATTCACATTTGCAAGTTTTTTGCAAGGAACACGAGCCGGCCTACCGCATCTGGCTTGAGGGATGCCCGGTGGCATGTTCCAACGCCCCCTCCTACACTAAAGAGCCTCTCCCATGGGGCACTTGTCGCAGGTATTGAGAGGTATTTCCATCAATCATTAATATGGTATCAATCATTAATATGTGTGCAGACAAGGTAAAAAAAAAAAAAATGAAAAATCGATTTTACGATTTTCACGTTTTAACATCGTTCTAATTACATAATCGCGATTACGATTTAAAATCGATTAATCGAACAGCCCTAACTTGAGTATAATGTGCAATGCGGATGCTCGGGGACTGTGCTGTTCAGTTTACTACTGTAGATTGATAGATCGATAGAGCCTGTTGCCTTTTGAAGTAAATTTTGTAATAACTAAAATACCCCTGTTTTTTATGCCCTCCCTCAGAGACATCTACACTGGTCGACTTCTAAAAAAGGCCAGAAACATCAGCACTGACCCCACACACCCCAGACATGCCCTGTTTACCCCACTTTTATGACACTCAAATCCAGAACCACAAGACTGAGTAGCAGCTTTTTCCATCAGGCCGTCAAAGCCATCACAAAGACATCAAGAAATGGATTGTAGGTTTTGGTCCTTTCAGAAGCGATGTTGACAATAAGAAAAAAAATGAAATTACACTGGTCTCATCTTTTCATTTAACGAATCTATACTTGAGCGGATAACTATTGGTATGCAAATGTTTAATTGTCGCCTGTTTTTTGTGCTCTTCAACTACAGGAAGGGGCAATACCTACCAGTGTTTTCGATCCTGCGTAGCACACGTCTACCAGCAGTTGATGGAGGAGGTTTAGGGCAGTTGATTATAGTAGGTGTAGCATTGTCTGTCAGACGTTTTCTCTCTTGCTGCAAAATATATTCTCATTAAGATCTCTTGTCTCATCATACTAACAATTGGGTCATACTTAATTTTATGGTACAGTAATAACTCGTACTTTGTATCAAATTAGACAAAATAGAAATGTAATGTTCTTTAATAGACAGTAAACAAACACAGTTATACTCTAATTGGACACGATACAACTAAATTATGCTGTAATTGGAAACTGCATATAATGCCATATTGGACCCAAAATATTCTACACTTAGGCACTTCTAAATTATACTGTAATTACAAACCAAATTGTGGATGTGAATTGTGGAAAATTAGTAAATTGAAAGACTGTATGGCTGTACCATTTCGACAATCATGCTACGGTCAAAGTGGGCCTCACAAACGCCATAACCCCCTTTTCTGAGGGCATCATGACAGAGGTGGATGGACAGGTCTTCTCTTCTGATGTTCACAAGCCACCTCTTTCTCCCGAGTAGTTAAATAAGATGGTTTAGTAAGGAAAAGTTTTGTTATATTCAGTATGGTTATGAATCATTCTATTCAACACTTTCCAAATGTCTCTGGTCTTACTTTGCTCATCACATGTATGCATTTGTATTTTTCATCATTAAAGAAAATAAATGCTTTAAATGTTTGAAATAAGTTTGCTTTTATTGACAAAATGCTTAAGACACCTCATAAGCTACCCCACTACTTGACCCCTCCAAATATCCAGCAATATATAGCTATAGCTAAAGATCATAGTCCTGCTTTCTTCTTTTTTTTTTTTTTTTTTTTTTTTTTTTTCTTTTCTTCTTTTTTTCTTCTTCTTTTTTCTGTTTAGTGCTTTTGTCTTGTTTGTTTTTGGCCTGTTAGTGTGTTATTGTGTCTCGTGTTATTAATGCTGATGTTACTGTTGCTGCTTCATGTTGTTTCTGTTTTCGTTTGTAGCAATTGTCTGTTGTTGAGCTTATGTTAACCTGTGTGATGTATAATTTTAGCTTAGTTTTTTACCTCTTAATCTCTATTCTGATATAGCCTTTTTATTCGGAAATGTTTTATTGATTGTATCTAATAATTCTTTCTTTTAGGTTGACTATTTTTACACCAGTCCAGGGACAGCGGATGCAAAATAGCCTTTTTGGCTAATTCAGGCACATTTTATATTTGTTTAAATGTGTTATTAATGTGCATTGTCCCTGTTATCTAAACCTTTAAATAAATAAAATAAATTAAAAGAACAGATTAAATATTTATTCAGGCGCGTGGGTGTTTCTACATAGCAACTGCATTTGACATCTGAGCTGTGAATCAAAAGCTAAGAGAGTATAATCACTATTATTTTAAGGATAATATGGATTTTTGTGCTATTAATTATACCAAAAAGACAATTAACAGCATGGTGCTGCACAGAAAGAGGAAAACAGCCTTCAAAACCAGCCTTCAGGAACCTCATGACGTCATTGTCCAGTAATTCTTCTAGCCAGGGTTCCCAGCTGCAGCGGCGGGTACAGACGGCGCTGCGGTATGGTGTCGATGTGACACAGAAGCATAAATCCAGCTTTAGTCTCCCTCTCAAAACATGAACATTAGATTGCTCGTAGCTGTTTGGTCATAAGAATGTAAAACACCTCAGAGCTCAGAAAAAGACTCAGCTAACATGTTACCAGTTGTTAATGTCAAGCTGAAGGTTTTTATATTATTCAGAGCTGTTACATTTTTAATATCATTTAAAGTAATGGGAATTTAACACATTGCCTTTCTGATACTTGCACTTGAGGTGGGGTGGATTATAGTACTAATACCCATCTCCTGGATAAAGAACATGTCGTAGCAAAAGCCTTTGTAAGCCCTTTCCTTAATTTTCAAGAGTAAATTCACAATTTTGAGAAAGACATGAGATTTCAGAGGATCAATAATGACAAGCGTGCACCTCTTCAAACATGCGCTGCTCCTGTCTGTGTCATTCTTCCTAGAGAAGTATTTGTTATTGTACAAAATTTCTTTTTTTTTTTTTTTTTTTTTTTTTTTTAACCTTGTCTGCACACATATTATTGATTGATACCATGACGGTAGAAACCAAAAGTGTATATATGTGCATTATTACTATATGTAATATATACATATATATACGCACACATATGCGTACACATACATAAATATACACATACAAACCCAGTGTTTTTTTTTTTTTTTTGGGGGGGGAGGGGGTGGGGGGGGCGTGACGACATCCACTGCCAATCCAGGAAGCAGGAACACACGGAGACACACGTCAAGCACTGGAAATCTGCAACAAAAAAACCACAAACAAAGCACGAAACCGGCACGGAGCCAACCAAAACACGAACAGCAATCGACCTAAATCTTGAGATCTGATCGCAGTCTGAGCTAAGCTATCGCTACCGCTACCTAAACCCAAAAACTAGAGAGCCAGCATGCAGGTGAACAAGCCAGTGTGTATGTCTATGTGTGTGTGTGTGTATGTATATGATCATGCATGTGTGTGTGTGTGTGTGTGTGTGTGTGTGTGTGTGTGTATGCATGTGACTAAAAGACTATATGTGTGTATGTGTGTGTGTGTGTGTGTGTGTGTGTGTGTGTGTGTGTGTGTGTGTGTGTGTGTGTGTGTGTGTGTGTGTGTGTGTGTGTGTTTGTGTGTGTGTGTAATAAACCAAACAAAGCTCCACCTGAAGTGTATCTATAGTGGGGGAGGGGGGGGAGCAACCCCGCCACCCGCGAGACCAGAGGCCGACAAGGAAGAGCCCGGAACCCAGGCCACCGCCAACCCCACAGAGGGGAGAAGTAGGAGGGAGGCAACCCACCGCCTGCGAGGCCCCCCCCCACCCGGCGGCGGCCGAGGGGGCCCGCGGGCGGGGGCCCCACGGCGCGGAAAGAAGCAGCCAGGGATCCCGCGGCGACGGACCGCGACCCAGGCAATCCCCGGCCACCCGGTCCGGGCCGGACACGCGGCCAGGAGGCCCTTACCCTTCAGGCCAACGACCCCCACCCGGCAGGGGGCCAGCCTGCCCGGAGAGACAGAGCCGCCCCGGCCGCCGACGCGGGCAGGTGCACCCGTCCCCCACGAAAGTGGCCCTCCAAGACCAGAGGGGCGCCCCGCCGTAGAGGCAGCGGGGGGGACCGGAGACGGGCCCGGAGAGAGGGAACCCCCCAACAAGGCGACACCCGCGCAGGCCCGACAACGGAGGGCCCCAGACCCAGGCATCCCATTCATTCATCCATTCACCTATCCGATACCTATACTAATAATAATATAATATACTATACATAATAATAATACTAATAATAATAATAATAATAATAATAACCATCTTTGTATAATATAATATTGATAAATTATTAAGTTTTTGATGTCCTGCCAATGGAGGCTCAAATCCTCCATGGCAGGACCCTTCCATACCGCATTCTCACCGACACAGACATACAATCACGCACCGTTTCCCCCTCCCCGGGGGGGTCCAGCACCGCCAGAAGGCACCCCAGGCTGCACGGCGGGCCTGCCAGGCCCGGGTAACCCGACCCACCCGTCCCAGGCCCAGGCCGGTGAGGGAACGCGGGTGATGTGGGACCCCCTCCCGCCCCTTGTGTTGAGTGCATGTGATTAATGCCATAAAAACAGGGAGGAGGGAGGGCCAAGTATCGATTGACACCGACCCCCCCCCTCCCGAACTACGTGTCCTTGTCAAGTGTATTTATAAAGTGTTGAATGTGCAGTGTCTATTTTGCTGTTAAAACCGTGAGGCGGGGAGTGCCAGGCCCCGCGGGACAGTGCCCCGCACGACCCGGACCCCCCGCCTTTCGCCTATGTGTGTATGAATCGTGTAGGGGGGGCAAGAGGGGGAGCGGAGGCCGAAGCCAGGAAGCAGGACCAGCAAAGCCGGCCCTGATAAGACACCCGCGTCCCCCCACCGGCCGTCCAGCAGACGGGGGCCGGCCCCCCGAGCTGGGCAAGGGCCCCACCGTACCTCCAAGGGCGCCCCCGGCGCCGCCGGAGCCCCCAGACGGAGGGGGAAACGGTCCAACATCCTCCCATTCATACTGACAACATAAGACATAGATACCTGGGAATGGTGCCACCCCGCCGTCGCGCCCGCCCGTGCACCCCCCGGTCAGGGGAGGCCCGCTCCCCGGACCCGGCCCCACCCCCCCCCGAGGCCACCCCGGCGGACACCCCAAGGGTCCCGGAGTCCCCACATCCGCAGGGGCACTTGGCCCCCGCCCAGCGACGGAGGACCAAGGCAGCAATGCCCCCCCAGCGCAGACAGCCACCCCCCACCCAGGCAGGGCCGGGCCCTCCGGGTGGGACCCCCACGTCCACGGCCCCGCCCCCCCCGGGAGGCCCGGAGACGCCCCAGCCACAGCCCCCCGCCCGAGCCCTCCCCAGCCACCCCCCCCCACCGCCATGAGGTAACCCCCCCCACAGGCCCCCAAGGCCCCCACCGGCTAGGGACAGGGCCCCGCGGCCCCCCCCACCGCCCCCCAGGGGCCACCAGAGGCCCGCGCCCCAGACCCCCCAAGCCGACCCCCAACCCCAAGGGCTACGAGATCACCACCCCCCCGCCCCTACTAGGTAACGAAGCCAATAAACGGGGACCACAGAGAGTGCAATTCAGCCGAATGTTGTTCAGTGGAGGCAGACATTATCTCACTACTAATATGATCTGATAAAAGATTCCTAAAATGGTTGATACATAAACTGGATTTTTGTTTCCAATTTACTAGAATGGTTTTCTTTGCGATACATAAGGCAGTGAGAACCCGGTGTGTCCAATTAGGATCTATTTGAGTGTCTCCCAGGTGACCTAATATACATACCGTGGGGCACACTGGGATTCTGTGGTTGATCCATGTGGATAAATCCTCACAAATCTCCTTCCAGAACCTCTGTATCGGTGTACAGAACCATAAAGCATGCATATAATTATCTGGGGTGTTCTCTGTGCACTGTGAACAGATATTAGAGGTGACAAAGCCCATCTGGAACATCCTTTGTCCAGTATAATGTATTCTATGAAGAACTTTGTACTGTATAAGTTGTAGGTTTGGGTTTTTAGTCATAGTAAACGTATTTAAGCATATTTGTGACCAAGAAAACTGGTCGGTATTAAGAGAGAGATCCGCCTCCCACTTAGAGATCGGGAGAGAGACTGAATCGTCCAGTTTAGACACTAACCTGTAGAGTTTTGATAACAACTTTAAAGTGCTTAGATTCAATAAATCTATTATCTTAGCGGGAAGTTGTAAATCTAATTGGCTAATTTTGTATGTTTTATTTATTATTGCCTTAAGTTGTTGATACTCTAAAAATGTATTCCTGCTAACTCCGTATTGAACAATAAGTGTATTGAAAGGTACAAACTGTCCTCCTACAATTACGTGCTGTAAGTACCGTATTCCTTGATCTCTCCATTGAACGAAGTTAACCATCTTTTTATCATTTTTCACGATGTCTGGGTTGTTCCATATGGGTGTACGGTCACATGGAAAAAGTGAAATTTTAGCTATTTTAAGAAATTCCCACCAAGCTGATAAAGTTGTGCTAATATTAATGCTTTTGAAGCATTGATGACGTTTGATACTTTGACTAATAAATGGTAACTCTGAGATTTCTAGTTCATTACAAAACACTTGCTCTGAGTCCAGCCATTGACTATCTAAAGCAGTGATTCTTAACCATAGGGCCGCGGCCCAATGTTGGGCCGCGAGCGCCATCTAGTGGGCCGCAAAAAAAAATTCAGTTTTGTAAGTGTGGGCCGCGGGGGCCGCGGGACTGCATAGCAACTCCCGACCAAATGAGGAGAAGAAGACACTCAGCTAGCTGTACGTGTAATAGTAAGAGAAATGGTGTGTTTTTACACAAAAAAATCCTTTATTTTGCACAGAGTAGGTTTAGATCCGCCAGGATCAGGGATCCTACGGCGTAGGGTCTGCGTCGATTTACGCGGAACCATAATTCAGGCTTAAGGCGGACGTAATTGAAGCCACCATGAGAAGGGGGAAGGGGGGCGTGATTTGCCAGAGATTGCCCGGCGGCGGCTCCGTGGGGCTCGCTGCCAAGAAGGAGACGAGACTCCCGGGGGAGCTGCCCCGCAGAGGCGGGCCGGAGAGCCGGAGGAGCCGCCCGACTGAGCGGGAGCCGACGCGTCCCCGCGGCCGCGGCGGCGGCGGGTTCCGTCGTTACTGCTGAAGGATGGTAGATGCGTGGGCTGAAGTGTCTGCTGGACTGGACTGTTGTTGCAAAAGCATCGGAAAGTGACTGGGCTGCAGCGCGGAGAGCTGCGGGCTTGTGCCGGTCGCAGCTGATCAGGCTTGGATGAAGCCCGACACGCTGAGTCCTGACAACTGATTAATTTAATATCTTAAATAAAATAAATCTTAAAACACCCATGTTTGAGTCCAGATACAGCTGTGAGGCAGCTTTCTCCACAATGAACATAATTAAAACTAAATATCGTTCCAGGTTCACCAGCAGCACCTTCACATGAGAACCTGACACCATCCAGCCCAGATTTAAAGTTCTGACAGGAGAAAGCTCAGTTATCTCACTGAACAACAGAAAGTGGGGGCATAAGATTATAAGAGGGGAAGAAAGAGAAACTGCAAAACTGTTCAATTGTTAAGATGTGTTTATATTAATTTAGTATAAAAATGTGTTGAGACAATTAAAAAAGAAAAGGGGAAATACAAACTGCTGGTAGAGAAATAAAATAAGATAGCATTTGAAAAATAAAATAAAATCAATTTTATTTTTAAGAGAAAAAAATATGTGTAATTCAAGTTACACGTGTTAAGTGGCAAATATTTTTGAAATGTACTTTTTTAATATAACAGTCAGATGCAGATGTTGATACAACTATGAGGCTACTTGAATATATACACACACATAATATATATATATATATATATATATATATATATATATATATATATATATATATATATATATATATATATATATATAATGATGTTCTGGACCTTCGCTTGAGTAAATCTTCTCTAAATGGACCTCTTAAAGTTTTAGTTGAATACCCCTGCTATACAATTTTAATATTTAATGGGCCCCGGGCCACTCTGTACTGAAAAAATTGGGCCCCAAGGTCAGAAAGGTTAAGAACCCCTGATCTAAAGGATGATCTTTTGACCATTTTACAATATACTGTAACTTACTGGCTATGAAGTAATACTGAAAATTAGGTAATTCTAAACCTCCATATTCTTTGGATTGTTGGATGGTCCTGCTTTCTTCTTAATGTCCCCAGTATCAGAGCTATTTCTGCCCATCTGATTACTTTGCAGCCTGGTCCTGGAACAGTATTCAGTCAAAGTTCAAGCTTGATCATTTTGTTACTTAAAATCAGTTCAGAGTTATCGTTCAGTCCCATGCCAGATGTGTGCTCCTGTTTCTGATCAGATTATGATTTAGGACCTTTTTAATTATAAGCTATATATTTTACCACTGTGTATTTCTGTTGAACATCTGCTGTCATTTTGGCCAGGTCTGGAAAATATATTTTCAATCTCAATGGTACTTTCTGGAAAAATAAACGCTAAAATAAATAATACTCACAATAACGTCATGTATTTAACTGGTCAGCATTAACTAGCTAGAAGGGCATTGGAAAACGACACCAGCTGGCTCATTCAGGTCTTTGCTGCTGGTGTGCGATATGACAGCAGCTAATATTAATAGATAATGTATTACTTACCTGTCTGCATCCTTTGGAAAGGAAAAGACTGACAACTGTTTGTTATTACAGCCTATTGCCACACAAAGCTTAGGCATTTTTAACACTAACACCAACACTTTTAACACTAACACTTTCCAGATTAACTATTGTCTGTTAATGTCAAAAACGGACAACATACAACGGTATAAAACGGTATAAAACGGTAGATACAGTACAACTTTAATACTTGCGCCTTATTTTGCCGATCGTTTATTTTTTATCTGCTACCTTACCGTCTGATTTCAACCCAGTACAAGATCAAAGAAGCAAGAAAAGAAAGCAGCAAAGAAGCAAGTTTTATTTTAATTTTAAATTTCAGTTTATCCGATGGGAAAACGACTTTAACAGTTCTGCAGTGACCAACGGCTCTGAATCTCTGAATCAGCACCACCAGAGAGGAGAGCTATGAGAGCCAAATCTCGCGAGAGTGTGTTGCTTAGACAGAAACAGGTTTCAAACAAAGTTCATTTTCTCCTAACATGTCGGTCTGAAAATGTCCATTTTGGTGTCAGAATGTTCAGAAGGTTTGTGGCTTTTGAAAAATGGGTCCCATATTTACTTTGGTTACTATGGGACGAAGGAATTGGTAATAATCTGTGCTCACGTTCACTTTACCCATAGGACTCAATAGGCACTGGACCTACTTCCGGTCTCCTAAAGGGGCGTGGCAGTCACGTGACACAGATACAGGAAACACAACCGTAGTGGGCTGTCTCTGGTATAACTACTATTCATCACTGTTTTCTGTTACAGGAAACTAATCAAAGAGCTGGAACTGGAGGGAAAGGTGACCACAGCACAAATTGGCAAAAAATGGGAAAATCGTAAAAAAAAAAAATAAGGTAAGCAATGGTTATGGTTATGGTAGGAAATATTATCTGCTGAAGAGATGATGCTTAACAAAAAAAAATCCATGTAAAGTATTTATTAATAATCTTCTGTAAATTGTGTGTGTGTGTGTGTGGGGGGGGGCTCCGAGACAGACAGTGGGGAGGCCACAGCAGCCTCATGGCCTTTCTACAAAGAGATGCATGAGGTTTTGGGGTCCAGACCTTCAATCCAGCCTCCATGTTCGTTGGCCTCTTATGAAGATCCCACGCAAATACTCATGGTAAGTTTAGCTGTAAAAAAGCACAATCTTATTCCCCAGTCCTTCTTCCTATAGCTAGCTTGTGCTACGACCGGTGGTTCCCTCCTGATTGTGAGTGATAAGACACTACAGTACCTGAAGATCTAACTGTTATTTTCTTTTCAGAACATAATCGACCCTCCATCCTCACCGGTGTCCTCTCTGACAAATTCAGAGGAAAGCAAAGAGGTAATTTTTATTTATACAGTGATAATGAACCTGGTATGATGTTGTGGGTGTGTATGATAGTCCAGTCATGTGTGTAATCAACATTTGTATCCATCTTTTTTTATCTCAGAACACTTTGGAAGACGCCAGCACATCGGCCTCAAGCTCTGCCTCACCAGCTGGAAGAGGAAGCTGGAAGCTTCAGGCATCAGGTCCACTTTCCCCCCGATCCCCCCAAAAAAAGAAACTCTCTATGCAGGACTTCCTTCAAGCTGAGGCCGCCAAACAAGACAGAAGATGTCAAAAAAATGAAGAACACATGGACAGGTTCCTGAACCTTTTAGAGAAAATGGTGGACCAGACACCTCAGCAGCAGTAGCAGCACATACACTGCAAACTTTTTTTTTTGTAAATATTTCTGTGCAAATTTTTTTATATGGAACAGCACCTTTCTTTGTTTTGCGTGCAATGTTTACTTTTTTCTTTTTAAAAATTGTATTTGAATATAGAAAATAAAGCCTTTTTTACTGCAGATTCTCTCACTATCCTTATTTTACTATTGATCTCGTTGTACAGTTTATAATTTGAGACATTACCTTACTTTGAGAAACCCCAGAAGAGAAAACTGTTGTGTAACAAGTTTTATTAGACAATTTAAATGTATTTCCAAGTGAGTAAAACCACACAAGTACAAAACTATTTACACATATGCACGATATGAGCATCCCGAAATCTTTGGAGCAAATTTCTTAATAGGCGTTATTTGGATAAACTGAGCCCCTGTTGCGGATCTTAAGGTAACCTTTATACCTGAAAAAATATTAAAACTTAATAAAGTGCCATATTAACAGCGCTACAGCTGAAGTTAAAACAGCTTTTAGCTCTGGGCTTCCTGATCAGGCTAGGGATGAAAACGAGGGGGAGTAGGAGAATTGGGACAGGCACCTGGGCCAAGTGCCCTAGATCTCAAGTGCCCTAAAATCTCCCCCTTCTTTTTTAGGGGTTAGGGAAGAAAAGTGCGAGTGAAGAAAAGAAGGGCGAGTGAAGGAGAATTGGGATTGGCCCCTAGTCTATTGAAAAATGAGCGGATATATGATTTCTGAACCCTAATGTCAACATCTTAACCCTAAACCGGAAGGAGGTTACCAGAACTACAATTTGTGCCAAGTTACAATACACAGCATTGTGCTACGTCATAGCTTTTGTAGTTCCAATGAATTAGCGCATATAAAACTTTGATCAGCAGATTTTGCTTGAGAAAGGTCCTGTGGACCGAAACGTTGTTTGTTTGCTTTATTAAAGTCTTTTGCAAGTGACTTGACAGTGTGCGGGAGACCCCTTTTTTCCTTTGAATATATTTACTATTAAATTTATAATATACTTACAATTTGCACAATAATCACAATATATACAGTACCTAGGACCGATCATGACTTCCTTCTGAACCACAGCCTGCTTCAGTCTCCTTTTAAACTTTGACACCTTGATTGTTGCAACTATACATGGGGGGAGATGGTTCCAGTGTGTGACTGCTCTATACATTACTGTTTTTTTCAAAGCATTGGTTCTGGGCATAGGCAGAGAAAAGTGATTAGCTAGGGCCATTCTGGTATCATAGCTGTGTCTATTATTTGTGTGCTTTCAGAAACATGAGCGGTCATGGCCAAGAGAAGGCGAGTTTCGCAACGTGGAGATATTGTCATTACAGTAATCCCTCGTTTTTCGCAGCGGTTACGTTCCAAAAAGAACTTGTAAGTGAAATTCTTTTTACAATACTTATAGAAGGCTTCAAATTGCAGAGATCAGCCCCGCCTCGCACGTATTCCACTGCTCTTCTGAGCCGCTGTATCCCAACTCTGTAGCGTCTTTTTCTCTTAAAGCCCGCGGTGCAGGTGTGTTTTTTCGAGAGAAGAAAATAGTTATGGGTGGTTTTGTCGCTCTTTTTTCTTCTGGGTAAAAAAAGACTGTTCTAAACCGACATGCCACCATTGGTTATATTTGAGACTGTAATGACCGATTCATCAAAGAGTCCCGCTCTTGAGCTGCTGCTGAAGCTCATTGGCCGTTGTCAGCTTGTTGCTAAGCAACCAGCGTTATTGACAGGGAGTGAAGAAGCGGGGAGACTGTTTAACCAATCAGAATGCAGAACACAAGGGACAATGCAAATCCATACAGTACCTGCTGAAATGAAGGCTAGAGGGGCATTAATGGGAGCATTTAAAAAAATGTTTTTATTTGAAGTAACTCAATAGTTACTTTTCATAGTAACGTATTACTTTTTGGTCTAAGTAACTGAGTTACTAACTGAGTTACTTTTTTAATGAAGTAACTAGTAACGGTAACGCTGTTTAGAACCAAGAACAATACATTTAGTTTTCATGACATTTAGTTTTAGTTTGTTCTCTTCTACCCAGTTAGAAACCAGCATCAAATCTTGTTGTAGCGACTTGTTAACAGATTCAATATTGTCTGCGGAGACATACATCGTGGTATCATCCGCGTAGATCACCGTATTCACATTTTTAAGTACATATGGCATGTCATTAACAAAGATGGAATAAAGTAGAGGTCAATTCAATTCAATTCAATTTTATTTATATAGCGTCTAATACAACAGATGTTGTCTCTAGACGCTTTCCAGAGATCCAGAACATGAACATAAACAAACAT
The DNA here is from genome assembly GCF_033807715.1 of Cololabis saira. NCBI lineage: Eukaryota > Metazoa > Chordata > Actinopteri > Beloniformes > Belonidae > Cololabis > Cololabis saira. The sequence continues at coordinate 15,169 of NW_026906284.1, read as the reverse complement.
AAACCCCCGAGCAATTATTATATTAACAATGGCAGGTAAAAACTCCCATAGTGGGAGAAAAGCCTTAAGCCAAACAGTGGCAAGGAACAACTCCCCTTTAGGAGGGAAGAAACCTTGAGCAGGACCAGGCTCATAAGGGGGGACGCTCCTGCCGAAGGCCAGACTGGGGGAGTCAGGGACGTCAGCAGCACACAGCAGGCAGGTGGAAGCAGCAGCGGGATGACCAGAGGGGGGGGGGGGGGGGGGGGTGGTGCAGGCAGGCGGAAGCAGCAACAGCAGACATCCACGTAGGCAGGTGGAAGCAGCAACGGGATGACCGGGGATGGGAGGGGGGCGGGAACACAGGCCAGAACGCAGCTCCCGAGGCTCCAGCCTGCAAACATGCACAAAAGAGAAAAAAGGGGGGCCGGCAGGTCCAAGGCAACTACCTTGTGGAATACCACTTTCCAGTGTTACAGTGTTTGAAAGAGAACCATTAAACATTACGCATTGTTTTCTGTTTGACAAGTAACTTCTCATAAAATCAACAGCCGAATCTTTAAACCTACGTATAAGCCAATAGTTTCACAAGTAATAACTCATGATCTATAATGTCAAAAGCTGTACTAAACTCTAACAGTACAGCTCCTACTACTAATTTCTCGTCAATTCTCATCAACCAGTCATCAGTAAGAGATGTTAGAGCTGTACAGGTAGAAAATCCTGTTTTGTAAGAATGTTGAAGATCAGAGTTGATGCTGTTTTCTTCAAAATACTGCTGAATCTGCTTATATATTATTCCCTCAAAAAGTTTGCCCAAGACAGGTAGAATGCTGATTGGCCTGCTGTTGGGTCCAGAGAACGGCTCTCTGCTGTTTTTAAGTAATGGAGTTACCTTTGCTATCTTCCATAACTGAGGAAAAACACACTCATGAAAACATAAATTGAATATATGAAATATGGGCTCAACCACACTTCCAACTCCTAGCTGTAGTAGTCTTCCGTCTACATTGTCAATACCAGAGGGTTTGTCACTTTTAATTGTTAGAATCAGTTTTTCAAGCTCTGCCCTGTTGATCATTTTGAATTGAAAGATGCACTCTTTATTCAGCATAATTTATTTTTTAATAATAGACTCAGACAGCTTACCGCACCTAGGCACCAGATGGTTTCTATTATATTTACTTTGTTGTTAAAATTATTACTAAAATAATTTGCTATATAAAATGGTTTAGTTATATATGCACCGTCTAGTTCAATGAATCCCGATGTTTTGTTACCTCTACTGTCATTCTTGCACTCTACAAACTTGGATAGATAGTATTGTTTTTTCTTTTGTCTGTTCATTTTAGTGATTTTGTTTCTAAGTGATCGGTAAGCTTGCCACTCGTCTACATTACTCGATGCAATTGCAGATTTTTCAGTAAATCTCTCTGTTTCATCCAGCATTTTAAATCATTGTCAATCCAGGGGGCTTTAGCTGATCTAACAGACAACTTCTTGATTGGAGCATGTTTGTCACAGACAGCAGAAAATAACTCCATAAAAGTGAATATTGCAGCCTCTGCATGTGAACAGTCCAGAACAGTTTTCCAGTTCATATTTTCTAAGTCTTCTATAAAATCCTTCTCAGAGAATTTTTTATACATTTTTCTAAATATGACCTTAGGTCCGGATTTTGGAACTCTTGTTTTTATTGTTAAAGCAATAATGTTGTGGTCGCTAAACCCAACAGGTACAGACACTGGTTCTGAACACTTATCTGGAGTATTTGTAAAGAAGTGATCAATACAGGTTGATGACGAGGTTCTATCACTGTTAATTTTGATTCTTGTTGGTACATTTATGATCTGTGATAAGTTACACACAGCGGCTGCACCATTCAATTTCTTTTTCAAACTGCAGTTATTTGAGAACCAGTTAATATTCATATCCCCAGCAAAGAAAACGTCTTGATTTTTATCTGTTACATTCTGCAGCATGTTGCATATATTGTTTAAATACTCCTTACAGCCTGTCAATATTGGTTTGTGATGCGGTATGTGAATTTGAAGCCATAAGGCTTCTACACCATTCATTCCCAGATCTTTTCTGATTTTAACTGGAATATCCTCTTTAAGAAAGAAAGCAGTACCACCGCCAAATCTGTCCCTATCTAGTCTAAATAAATTATAACCATCTATTTTAACTTCTGAATCATTTATTGTGCTATCTAAATGTGTTTCTGTAACAGCCATTATATGGATATTGTTCTCTTGTAAGATGAAACCTAGTTCATTAACCTTGTTTCTCAAACTACAAATGTTCAAATGGGCAAATTTCAATCCTTTTTTCGGTAATTTAATAGTTTTTGTGGAAGTTTCAGCCATAGGGTGTGAGGTAGAGAGCTAAGCATGAAGCTTTGATCAGTCCTGCATTCAATTCAATTCAATTTTATTTATATAGCGTCTAATACAACAGATGTTGTCTCTCTGAAGGACTGCAGATCTGTCTTTGTGTCTTAAAAGTTTTACCACTATGGGTCTAGGGCGTTCACCCATCTCGGGTTTCCCAGTGCGATGTGCTCTCTCAATCTCAATGTCTCTGTGTAACTGCAACTTCTCTGAGAAGATCTTTTTCACTTTCTCCTCCGACTCCGTCCAAGTTTCTCCTGATGTCTCTACGTTGCCGTCTATTACCAGGTTGTTTCTTCTTGATTGCCCTTCTAGGTACTCTAATTTATCTGAGAGTACTAGAAGACTGTCACAGATTTTCATTATGTCAGCTTGGAGGGCTTTGCTGTGATCAGCTAGATTTGCATTGCTGCCTTTAATTTCGTCTACCTCCTTCTGGGTGAACTGAAGGCTAGTTTTAATTTCCTGCACTTCTCTTGTTAATGACTCCATTCTCAAGTTAGTCAAGTCCAGAATCATTTCACAAAGCATTGGAAATTGTCTTGTTGCTGTTGGAGCAGCACTGTGAACATTTCTTTCTTCTTAGAAAGCAGATCATTTACCTGCTCCAGCGAGACTTGCTCATCCTCATGTCTAGTTTCAGCCTTTTTGGGCCCCATTGTCTTCCAATCACCGAGATAACCCGAACCCGAAACCTGACCTGCTTCTGGGCCCTGGTGCTGGGTGGCTACCTCCTGCCGGGCCTGTTGTAGTCGTCGAGCCGCAGTAGAGCTGCTGGTTGGAACCGCCGCTGCTCGTTGGAACCCTACATAAAAGAACAATAGTAAGGTGAGAGCAAAGCAAAATAGGCATCATAAAGTATGAGCCCCATCTCTTTCAATTATATATATAAAAAAAAAAATAAATTGCAGAAAATAAAAGAGTTAAATAAAGCCATCCCTACATCATATATAAACCAAAAAATATCACAGTCGCATTGCATAATTACTGCTATAAATAAGAGGGATGTGGCGGTACACCGCGAATATAGTCTCATCAGTTATTAGTCCACTGTTTACCTCATGAGTTCATCTAGCCCTCTCTGGAGCCCTCCAGCGTATCTCTCCGTTGCCTTGAACAGGCTCTGTGCTGCAAAATGTGCTGCAATTCCGGACCGGAATTTCCCGCGCTGTCCTGCGGATGTGACGTTAAATGACGCTGCATGTGCGTTAGGGGTGTAAAGCCGCGTTTATACTTGCAGTTCAGAACGCGTACGCGAGACGCAGGATACGCGTGACGTCACGTCTCGCGTATCCTGCGTATCCTGCGTATCCTGCGTACAATTGACGCGTCGACGTGCACGTTCTCAAAAAGACACTGAACGCGTACGCGACCTGCAGTTCTCGCTCTGGCCGCTAGTATCGCTGTTCCCGGTCTGATCCCAGCTGGCACGACTATGCTGCTCTCCCCTGGAGAAAGTTCCCCGTGCATATATTTATGCAATATTTAACTTCCCCCCAGGGTTTCCGTTGTCCGGTAAAATATGCCGAAGTCCGGTATTTTATAATCTCTCCGGTCAAAATACTCACTGGTGCTGCGGGACTAGAGTCCCCGGGAGTACCGCGGATGGCGAGCCCCGGCCGCCGAGCCCCGGACAACCCCCGGCGGCCGAGCCCCGGTGGCCGAGCCCCGGCCGCCGAGCCCCGGTGGCCGAGCCCCGGTGGCCGAGCCCCGGCCGCCTAGCCCCGGCCGCGGAGCCCCGGCGGCCGAGCCCCGGCGGAGGTACGCGCTGAGCCTCGGTGCCTCCCGGAGCCGGGAGCCGGGAGTCAATTGACGGGACTTATTTTATTTTAAATACTCTGTTTTTCAATAAAAATACTATTGAATGACTTGCAAATGAATGACTTGGAATCATATTAGGAACAATACATTTTTTTACCATGTTAATCTTTCTTATATTGACATCTACTTCTCCATATGAACCTAAAATTAACTGGATTTATTGTTTCGTCATTCTTGTTGAGATGGGTGAGGAGAATGCTGGATAAATTAGTCTGGAAAGACTATCCACTTTTGATAATAAGCAATAATAATAAGATAAGATAAAATAGTCCTTTATTACTCCCTCAACGGGGAAACTCACGTAGCAGAAGTACACACACACACACACACAGGGAAGGGGGTAAAACAGTAATATAAATAAGTAATACACATTAAAAAAAGAGTAATAATAATAATAATAATGTTATGGTTTTCTTTAGCTTCCTTCTAGGCACCCAGAGCTTTACAGAGATCATTATTCATTCACACACATTCTCCCCGGTGGTAGCTCCGTCTGTAGCCGCAGCTGCCCTGCAGACTGACGGGAGCGTGGCTGCCATATCGCGCCAAACGGCCCCTCCGACCACCACAAACATTCATACACACTCATACACATTCACACGATGTTATAATCTCCTACATCATCCAATATTGTCCTGTAAAAGTGTTCGTTTTTCTAATCTGCTACCGCTGCTGCTGCTACTACTTCTGCTACTTAATATAAGTAGCTTTTCCAACTGTTGCTCTGCTTACTGCCCCCTATCGGTCACCATCGGTATGACAGGCTCTACTCGGTTGGTACGCGACGTACGCAGTGGAGCATGAACAGACACAAAGCAGGCTACGCAGGCTACGCAGGTTACGTGCGTAGAGTATATTTCCGGCTTAACAATATATCTGTGAGAAAGTGAGCAACCCCTCCCCTTCTCACCATCACCGGACTTTTTTTTAATGTGTGTGGCAGAGTGGAGGATTGGGCGTGGTCTGCGGGGGAGCAGCACACAGGTGTGCCTGGTTCTGCTGATTGTGGCACACCTGTGTCCAATCAACCTCTCCACCCTGCCTGGGTTTATAAAAGGCAGCTGCATACCAGAAGGGGGGTCTGCTGAATGGAGGAAGCTTGTTGAGAGGCTATGCCCCATTGTGCCTTTTTTTTAGAATACTGATTTTGCCTCAAGGCCGACCGAAAGTCTTCCTCCATGGCCTCCCCGAACTCCTCCCAGACCCGAGTTTTTGCCTCCAGGACTGCCCGAGCGGCGGCTCGCTTGGCCTGCCGGTACCTATCTACTGCGTCAGGAGTCCTGTACTTCCGGTGTCCACCACCGGGTTCTAGGATTGCCGCCACGACAGGCACCGGAGACCTTGCGTCCGCAGCTTCGAGCCGCCGCGTTGACAATGGAGGCAGAGAACATGGTCCACTCGGACTCGATGTCCCCCGCCTCCCCCGGGATCCGAGAGAAGCTCTCCCGGAGGTGGGAGTTGAAGATGTCCCTGACAGAGGGCTCAGCCAGACGTTCCCAACAGACCCTCACAATCCGTTTGGGTCTGCCCGGTCTGTCCAACCTCCTCCTCCGCCAGCGCATCCAACTCACCACCAGGTGGTGATCAGTTGACAGCTCAGCCCCTCTCTTCACCCGAGTGTCCAAGACATGCGGCCGAAGGTCAGATGAAACGACAACAAAGTCGATCATTGACCTCCGGCCTAGGGTGTCCTGGTGCCACGTGCACTGATGGACACCCTTATGCCTGAACATGGTGTTCGTGATGGACAAACTGTGACTCGCACAGAAGTCCAACAACAAAACACCACTCGGGTTCAGATCGGGGAGGCCGTTCCTCCCAATCACGCCTCTCCAGGTATCACTGTCATTGCCCACGTGAGCGTTGAAGTCCCCCAGTAGAACAATGGAGTCCCCAGTTGGAGCACTATCAAGTACTCCTCCCAGGGACCCCAAGAAGGCCGGGTACTCCCCACTGCTGTTCGGCACAAACAACAGTGAGAGACCTATCCCTGACCCGAAGGCGCAGGGAAGCGACCCTCTCGTTCACCGGGGTGAACTCCAACACATGGCGGCTGAGCTGGGGGGCTATAACCAAGCCCACACCAGCCCGCCGCCTCTCACCCTGGGCAACTCCAGAGTAGTGGAGGGTCCAGCCCCCTTCAAGGAGCTGGGTTCCAGAGCCCAAGCTATGTGTGGAGGTGAATCCGACTATCTCTAGCCGGTATCTCTCAACCTCACGCACAAGCTCCGGCTCCTTCCCCCCCAGCGAGGTGACATTCCATGTCCCCACTGTGAGGGTTGATGTCCAGGGATTGGGTCGTCGAGGCACCCCGCCACGACTGCTACCCAGCCCACAATGCACCGGCCTGCCATGGTCCTTCCTGCGGGTGGTGGGCCTACTGGAAGGCGGACCTGCGTCGCCGTTTCGGGCTGAGCCCGGCCGGGTCCCACGGGCAAAGACCCGGCCACCAGGCGCTCGCCTACGAGCCCCAACCCCAGGCCTGGCTCCAGGGCGGGGCCCCGGTGACGCCGATCCGGGCGACGTAACGGTCCTTGCTTTTCTTCTCTTCATGGTAGGCTTGTGAACCGCTCTTAGTCTGGCCCGTCACCCAGGACCTGTTTGCCATGGGAGTCCCTACCAGGGGCGAAAGTGCCCCCGACAACATAGCTCCTAGGATCACTCAGGCACACAAACCCCTCCACCACAGTAAGGTGGCGGTTCAAGGAGGGGTGGTTTAAACAGGTTTCGTTTTTAAGGGACGCATTTCCAAACCATGAAGCAAGACAGAAAGATAAAACTGATTCTATAAAAGCACGATAAAACAAGATCAGCATGGTCCTGGAAATGTTAAAAGTAGACAGTTTTCTCAAACAAAACAGGCGCTGGCGTCCCTTTTTGTACACAGCTTGACAGTTTTCCTCAAAGTTCAGTTTGTTGTCGATGACAGTTCCCAGATATTTATATGTGCTGACACACTCCACTGCCTGACCTTTTAAAACTGTAGCCTCTTGGTTGGGAGCACTGTTTTTGCGAAAGTCAATGATCAAGTCTTTTCCATCCATCCATCATCTATACCAGTGATTCTTAACCATAGGGCCGCGGGCCAACGTTGGGCCGCGAGCGCCCTCTAGAGGGCCGCAAAAAGAATTCAGTTTTGTACGTGTGGGCCGCGGGGGCCGCGGGACTGCATAGCAACTCCCGACCAAATGAGGAGAAGACACTCAGCTAGCTGTACGTGTAATAGTAAGAGAAATGGTGTGTATTTACAGAAAAAATCTTTTATTTTGCACAGAGTAGGTTTAGATCCACCAGGATCAGGGATTCTACGGCGTAGGCTCTGCGTCGATTTACGCGGAACCATAATTCCGGTTTAAGGCGGACGTAATTGAAGCCACCATGAGAAGGGGGAAGGGGGGCGTGATTTGCCAGTGATTGCCCGGCGGCGGCTCTGGGCGGGACACCTGGGGCGGACGGCGAGACCTGGGGCTCGCAGCCGAGAAGGAGACGAGACTCCCGGGGGAGCTGCCCCGCGGAGGCGGGCCGGAGAGCGGGAGGAGCCGCCCGACTGAGCGGGAGCCGACGCGTCCCCGCGGCCCCGTCGTTACTGCTGAAGGATGGTAGATGCGTGGGCTGAAGTGTCTGCTGGACTGGACTGTTGTTGCAAAAGCATCGGAAAGTGACTGGGCTGCAGCGCGTCGCAGCCCGTCGCAGCTGATCAGGCTCGGATGAAGCCCGACACGCTGAGTCCTGACAACTGATTAATTTAATATCTTAAATAAAATAAATCTTAAAACACCCATGTTTGAGTCCAGATACAGCTGTGAGGCAGCTTTCTCCACAATGAACATAATTAAAACTAAATATCGTTCCAGGTTCACCAATGAGCACCTTCTCATGTGTATGAGAACCTGACACCATCCAGCCCAGATTTAAAGTCCTGGCAGGAGAAATTAGAGCTCAGTTCTCTCACTGAACGACAGAAAGTGAGGGCATACGATTAAGGGGAAGAAAGACAAACTGCAAAACTGTTCAATTTCTAAGATGTGTTTATATTCATTTATTATAAAAATGTGTTGAGACAATTAACAAAGAAAAGGGGAAAATCAAACTGCTGGTAGAGAAATAAAATAAGATAGCATTTGAAAAATAAAATAAAATCAATTTTATTTTTAAGAGAAAAAAATATGCGTAATTCAAGTTACACATGTTAAGTGGCAAATATTTTTGAAATGTACTTTTTTTAATCTAACAGTCAGATGCAGATGTTGATACAACTATGAGGTTACTTGAATATATACACACACACATATATATATATATATATATATATATATATATATATATATATATATATATATATATATATATATATATATATATATTATGATGTTCTGGACCTTCGCTTGAGTAAATTTTCTCTAAATGGACCTCTTAATGTTTTAGTTGAATACCCCTGCTATACAGTGTTAATATTTAACGGGCCCCGGGCCACTCTGTACTGAAAAAATTGGGCCCCAAGGTCAGAAAGGTTAAGAACCCCTGATCTATACCCTTGCGGGGTCACGGGGGGTCTGCTGGAGCTCATTTCAGGTGAGAGGCAGGGGTTACATCCTGGACAGGTCACCAGTCCATCACAGGGCCACATATAAACACACAAACCATGCTCACACCTACGGGCAATTTAGAATCGCCAATTAACCTAATATGCATGTTTTTGGACTGTGGACGGAAGTACCCGGAGAGAACCCACGCAAGCACGGGGAGAACATGCAAACTCCACACAGAAAGACCCCCGCCGGGCCAGGGAGTCGAACCGGGGACCTTCTTGCTGTGAGGCAACAGTGCTAACCACTAAGCCACCGTGCTGCCCTATCATTATCATGGAAATCATTGACAACTGGGCCGTGGCTCGTCTCATTGTTTTTCAGCAGGCTGACAATAACTGTATCGTCAGCATACTTTAAAATGGTTCTATCCTCTCTGCTGCACCGGCACATATCCGTATAGAGGATGAACAAGAGAGGAGAGAGCACACATCCTTGTGGGGAGCCAGTGGAGGATGAAACCTGCTCTGAAACAGTTCCATTCACTCTCACTTTCTGTGTACTATCAGTTAAAAAGTTCAGAATCCAGCCCACAAGATTTTTGCTTATGTTAAAATGTTCTAAAAGCCTCAAAGCTAAAACATGGGGTTGAATTGTATTAAAAACAGATGAAAAATCAATAAATAAAAGTCTCGCAAGTGTTCCTTTCCCCTCCAGATGTTTAAAAAGCAAATTTAACAAAGTGACTGTGGCATCTTCTACCCCTCTGTTGGGCCTATAAGCAAATTGCATGGGATCAAGGTCATGTTCAGTTGTCTTCAGAATTTCTGATCTTACAAGTTTTTCAAAAGATTTCATTACAATCGATGTCAGTGCGATTGGTCCGAAGTCATTGAGGGTTTTGGGAGAATTGATTTTTGGGGCAGGGATAACCACAGCATTCTTCCAGACTATCGGCACGTGCTGCATCTTTAGAGACCGATTAAAAATATACTGGAAAAATAGAGCTCAGCTCTACTGCAGAAGATTTTAGGAAGCGGCCACAGATGTTATCAGGACCATGGCTTTTATTTGGTTTAAGGGAACAGAAAGATTCCTGGAGATAAAAAAGTGCTGATCATCAATCACTTTATGACTCACTTCCTGTGTTTCCTGACTAAAATCAAAAGCATCAAAGCGAGTATAAAAACAGTTAAGAGTATTCGCAAGTTCAATGTCCGTCTCAAAGCCATCAAAAGATATGATACTGCTGGTTTTGGAGTGTTGGAGGCCTGCAATGGCTTTCATGCTTGACTAAGCAGATCCAAGATTATAAAATCCCGATTTTCACATCCTTAGTGGCTGTGTGCAGCTCGGAGGCTGCTCCATGTTTAAAAGCAAGTCTCTTATTCTGTATGCAGGCCTTAACTGACCTAGTGACCCAAGGTTTATTATTGGGAAATATTTTTACAAGCCTACAAGGAATGATCATATCCCTGCAGAAAGCGACATATGAACAAGTAACATCAGCAAGTTCATCAAGATCATCACCACAAGCTTCTTTAAACATGTCCCAATCTGTGCAGTCGTAGCACTCCTGCAAGCAAAGCACCGCCTCCTCTGTCCAGTCCTTAATGTCTCTTGTATGGATCTTTTCCCTCTTTAACACAGTTCTGTATGTAGGCAAGAGATGCACACAGTTGTGATCCCCTGAGCCCAGGGGAGGTAATGGGAGGGATTTATATGCATCCTTAACGGACCCATAGCAGAGATCAATAATTTTATCCCGTCTGGTTGGACAGGTTACATATTGATGAAAGTCCGGGAGTGTTTTTTTAAGGGAGACATGGTTAAAATCACCCAGTAAGAGGATTGGTGCATCAGGTGAGGCAGATTGCAGGTTTTGCACTACATCATGGACAGTGGTGGACAGTAACGGAGTAAATTTACTTGAGTACTGTACTTAAGTACATATCCAGAGGATTTGTACTTTACTTGAGTATTAGATTTCTTTGGTACTTATTACTCTTACTTGAATACATTTCCAAGACAAATATTTTTACTTTTACTCGAGTAAATTTCTAGGAAGGCTGAAAAGTACTTGTTACTTTCAGGTCTGCTCTTTTTTCTTCTTCCCTAAAATCTTATTGGACACAAGCTGTTTTTGTCAAAGGAGGAGACTTATCACAGTGCACGCTCTCCACTGGGATGTATGTAAAGCGGAAATACGTCAAGCCTCCTCAAAACGATACCGCCAAAGTAGCCTGCGTTTGTCAAGACAGAGCCGCAACAAGTCAAGACAGAGCCGCAACAAGTCAAGACAGAGTCAACAAGTCAAGACAGAGCTGCAACAAGTCAAGACAGAGCTGCAACAAGTCAAGACAGAGCTGCAACAAGTCAAGACAGAGCCGCAACAAGTCAAGACAGAGCCGCAACAAGTCAAGACAGAGCCGCAACAAGTCAAGACAGAGCCGCAACAAGTCAAGACAGAGCCGCAACAAGTCAAGACAGAGCTGCAACAAGTCAAGACAGAGCTGCAACAAGTCAAGACAGAGTCAACAAGTCAAGACAGAGCTGCAACAAGTCAAGACAGAGCTGCAACAAGTCAAGACAGAGCTGCAACAAGTCAAGACAGAGCTGCAACAAGTCAAGACAGAGTCAACAAGTCAAGACAGAGCCGCAACAAGTCAAGACAGAGCCGCAACAAGTCAAGACAGAGCCGCAACAAGTCAAGACAGAGCCGCAACAAGTCAAGACAGAGCCGCAACAAGTCAAGACAGAGCCGCAACAAGTCAAGACAGAGTCAACAAGTCAAGACAGAGCTGCAACAAGTCAAGACAGAGTCAACAAGTCAAGACAGAGCCGCAACAAGTCAAGACAGAGCTGCAACAAGTCAAGACAGAGCCGCAACAAGTCAAGACAGAGTCAACAAGTCAAGACAGAGCCGCAACAAGTCAAGACAGAGCCGCAACAAGTCAAGACAGAGCTGCAACAAGTCAAGACAGAGCTGCAACAAGTCAAGACAGAGCTGCAACAAGTCAAGACAGAGCTGCAACAAGTCAAGACAGAGCTGCAACAAGTCAAGACAGAGCCGCAACAAGTCAAGACAGAGCCGCAACAAGTCAAGACAGAGCCGCAACAAGTCAAGACAGAGCCGCAACAAGTCAAGACAGAGCCGCAACAAGTCAAGACAGAGCCGCAACAAGTCAAGACAGAGCCGCAACAAGTCAAGACAGAGTCAACAAGTCAAGACAGAGCTGCAACAAGTCAAGACAGAGTCAACAAGTCAAGACAGGGGGGGGGCGCTTGTGCGTTGTAATGGAGTAGACGTGTTTTGTCGGAGCTCCGAGTCGTTGCCTCCATTTTCATAAATTACTGCACCTGAATTTTCTTTTTTTTGCTCCCGTGACGCTATTTTTCACCCTAACCCGCGGCACACCGTTTTTTTGCCATGCCACCTAAGAAAGAAGAAGCCAAGAAACCAGCACAGGCTATCTCAACTGTTGACTCCTCCGGCCCCATATTGGCCGCCATTGCTAACCAAAGCACCGAGCTCGCCAAGGTTTGCACGCTCGTGGACGACCTAAAGAAGTCGTTGGAGGGGCGCCTTGACTCCATTGAAACATGCTTATCCTCCCTCCAAAAAGAACACCGCGAAACCGAACACCGTCTGGACGACATGGACGCGGCTCTGTCGACCACCGACGGCCGCATTTCAGCACTGGAGGCGACATGCAAAGAGCTAATGGAGACCAACGGGCGCCTCAAAGCTAAGGTTAATGACTTGGAGGGTCGCTCCCGCAGGCTTAACATCAGGATCGTGGGCATTAAAGAGGGAGAAGAAAACGGTCGCCCGACTGAGTTTGTCTCGCAGCTGATACCGGAGCTTCTCGGCCGCGACAACTTCCCCAAGCCAGTCAAAATAGACCGAGCGCACCGCAGCCTGAAGCCCAAGCCTCTCGCTAACGAGCGACCGCGGATTATCATCGCAAGAATCCATAACGACTGCGACCTGGCCAGCATTTTCCGGATTGGCCGTCAAAAAGCCCCGCTACTGTACAACGGCCAGAGGGTGTCGATATTCCCCGATTATACGTCCGAGGTTTCAACTCAGCGCCAGGCATTCACCGCCGTGAGGAGGAGGCTCGTGGAAGCCGGCGCTAAGTGCGCCCTGCGCTTCCCAGCCAAACTCCACGTTGTTCACAACAACACGGTCAACGTCTTCCAGTCACCAGCGGATGCGGAACGGTTTGCCACTACACTGACTGAAAAATCATGACTGTTTGGTGTACAGTAGATGTTTACTTTCTGCATTTAATGCAGTTCCGCCACTGTAGTTGTGGTTTAGTTTATCAACATCTAGCTTTCAGTCTGGGAGTGTGAGCGTCACCTTTTTTTCTTTTTCCCCTCTCTCCTCCCCCTCCCCTTTTCTCTTTTTCCCCACCCCTCCTCCCCCTCCCCTTTTTTCTTTTTCCTTTTTTTCCCCACCCCTCCTCCCCCTCCCCCCTCCCTTTTTTTTCTCTCCTCTTTCTCTCCCTTTCTAACTAGATGGTACCCATCAGGACTCTGAAACTCATTTTTTTTTAATATTATCCAGCCCAGTCTGGTCCATTTCGGTGTGATTTTTATTTATTTTATTTTTTCTACTACTTATACATTTGTATTTCACTACCTCAGACATTCCAGTATGGGTTTAAGCGTCAGCTTGTTATAATTTTTGTTCTTGTAGGTGCACTTTATTGTTAATACCAAATTTGGAGGGGCACTCGGTGCCATTAGGATAGGCCAGTTTTTTGGGTTTTACGGCTTAGTTTCCTCCGTTACCCGGCAGCCTCCACAATGGCTAGTGGGTTTTGTCGCATAGTTTTTTTTGCGACTTTTGGGGTTTTTTGGGGTTTTTGCTTGTTTTCTGTGTGTTTTAAACTGCCAGTTTATCGTCATCTTTGTTATGTCAGCCCTCATCCTCTGTTCTTTTGTTTACTAAATGCAGGCTAATCGTGTGCCTAATGGCATGAGTCCTGTTACTTTTACTTCGTGGAATTGTAGAGGTCTTGGTAAGGCACTAAAGAGGGGGAAAGTATTCTCACATCTGAAATCTTTGTCATCCGATATAATTTTTTTGCAGGAGACCCACATTCAACCTACTGAGCAGAGACGTTTGAGATCATTATGGGTGTCGCAAGTTTACCAATCTACTTTTTCGTCCAAGGCGAGAGGGGTTGCCATCCTTATCCGCAAATCTATTCCGTTCGTATTCAACTCCATGACAACTGACCCAGGTGGGAGATACATACTTGTCACCGGTGCAATCAATTCATTTCCTTTGGCTCTCTTAAATATCTATGCCCCCAATTTTGACTGCCCTGACTTTTTTCGTAAAGTCTTTAATCTAGTTGCAGAATATAATACTCATAATATAATAATTGGGGGTGACTTCAACTGCTATTTTGACCCTCTGTTGGACAGATCTTCGAATAAAGCTGCCCCATCATTGAAATCGGTAACAGTTCTCAACGATCTGGTGAAATCATTTGATTTAGTTGATATATGGAGGCTTCAGCATCCCCTCGATAGGCAATATTCTTTCTTTTCTCCTGTACATGGTAGTTTCACCAGAATCGATCATTTCATAGTGGACTCAAAGCTAATTTCTCACACGGTTAGCTCAACATATCATAGTATTTTAGTGTCTGATCATGCTCCCCTTTCAATCCAATTTGATTTTAATCTCCATAAACCTTCATATAGCTGGAAATTTAACCCCTCTCTTAACTCAGATAAAACATTTCATGACTATATCCTGTCTAAGATGTCAGATTTTCGGCTTGACAACGATAACGGGGCAGTCTCCGACTCAGTTCTTTGGGAGTCGTTTAAGGTAGTACTACGGGGTCATATCATCTCATATCAATCGTCCACCAAAAGGTCCAGGTTGAGACGTTTTGCAGCCATCGAAGAAGAATTAGCAGTGTTGGAGGATAATTTCCGCAACACGAAAGATGAAGGTACCCTTAGTGCCATGTTAAAGGTAAAGTATGAATATAATCAGTTGTTGGGAGATCAGGTCGGAAGTTATATCCGCAGACTCAAGCAGAAACACTTTGAGCTAGGCGATAAACCTGATAAATTACTTGCGAGGCAACTAAAAGGCATACAGGCTGAAAGGGCAATTCACAAAATCTCCTCTGCCACTGGACAATTGATAACTGATCCCAAACTGATTAATGATAGATTTTTAGATTTTTTCAATCAGTTGTATACTTCCAAAGCTAACCCCAGTGACGCTGACCTGGATGGTTTCCTTAACTCCTTGAACGTTCCGACTCTTAATGAAGCCTCTAAGCTAGAACTGGATACTAATATCACACTGGAGGAAATAAAAACAGCGATTCGTTCCTTTCCAAACGGTAAGGCCTGCGGGCCTGATGGCTTTGGAATAGAATTTTATAAAAAACATATCGATATAATTTC